>NC_091294.1:66912234-66997234 GCF_038502225.1 Cherax quadricarinatus | reverse complement strand
AGAAAGAGAGAGAGAGGAGAGAGAGAGAGAGAGAGAGAGAGAGAGAGAGAGAGAGAGAGAGAGAGAGAGAGAGAGAGAGAGAGAGAGAGAGTGAGAGAGAGAGAGAGAGAGAGAGAGAGAGAGAGAGAGAGAGAGAGAGAGAGAGAGAGAGAGAGAGAGAGAGAGAGAGAGAGAGAGAGAGAGAGAGAGAGAGAGAGAGAGAGCAGAGAGAGAGAGAGAGAGAGAGAGAGAGAGAGAGAGAGAGAGAGATCCACTTCGAGGACAGCGCGAAACAAGCTTTTATGCCACAAGCACGGGCAGAAAGCAGCAACTTCACTCTGGCTGTACCCTTCTCCAGAACATCACCCTCCATCTGGAGATCATACATACCCAGGATGACCTTCTCGAGGTATGGAAATACATTCTGTTCAGCATAATGGATGTCAACGAGATAACGTCCAGTTGATCAAATGAAAATGCTGGCCCTACAGATGGCACTCCAACTTCATCCTGTTCCCTACTTGTATGTCTCATAACAAAATGCTTTCAAATGAGCTGATGTAGGTAATAGCCTTCTTTCTTGCCAATAAAGTTAGGAATCCTTAACCTGTAAATAGCTGTCAATAAAGCTAGGATCCTTAACCTTGTCAAACCCCTGTGTGCAAAAGAGAAAGAGAGAGAGAGAGAGAGAGAGAGAGAGAGAGAGAGAGAGAGAGAGAGAGAGAGAGAGAGACAGAGAGAGAGAGAGAGAGAGAGAGAGAGAGAGAGAGAGAGAGAGAGAGAGAGAGAGAGAGAGAGAGAGAGAAGGAAGCCACTAGCCTCAATATGTCAATGAACACAGCAACTGGCAGAGGTGTGGAAGACAGCATATGTAGTCCCAGTCTTTAAGAGAACCTGCATAATATTATTAGGTTAGAGAGAAGATTTTCAGGAGAAGAATGATGGAACATCTAGAAAGGATCGGGTTAAAAACAATAAAAACGACTTAAATGATGATAAATCCTGTCTTACAAACCCATTTGTATTTTATGAGAAAAGTTACAAGAGTGCTGCAGGGAAAGTGAATTATATATTCTAGAACTGTGAGAAGCCTCGTGACACAAGAGACTGGGACATAACGTAGAGGAGGAACCAGAAAGGAATAATTAACATCTGAGAAGAGGTGTTAAAACAGACGCATGTGACGAGTGGGATTCCACAAGGACAAGTGCCGGGAGGAGAATTATTTCCTGGGTATGTGAATGAACTGCAGGAATTAGGTGTATATCGGTCTCTGCGCAGTCCGAATGTGTCTTTGTATTGCATATCCCCAGGTTCATGTACGCTACGTGCACCATAATGTTATTCCAGAGTGTAACTTAAGTTCTTACTGCACTTATCTTCTAGCATTGGCGATTTGAGGAGAATCGGATTTGGTATTCTCCAGTTATCACATGGTCACTAGTATCCCAATCTGGTATTCTCCAGTTTTCACATGATCACTAGTATCCCAATCTGGTATTCTCCAGTTATCACATGATCACTAGTATCCCAATCTGGTATTCTCCAGTTATCACATGATCACTAGTATCCCAATCTGGTATTCTCCAGTTATCACATGATCACTAGTATCCCAATCTGGTATTCTCCAGTTATCACATGATCACTAGTATCCCAATCTGGTATTCTCCAGTTATCACATGATCACTAGTATCCCAATCTGGTATTCTCCAGTTATCACATGATCACTAGTATCCCAATCTGGTATTCTCCAGTTATCACATGGTCACTAGTATCCCAATCTGGTATTCTCCAGTTATCACATGATCACTAGTATCCCAATCTGGTATTCTCCAGTTATCACGTGGTCACTAATATCCCAATCTGGTATTCTCCAGTTATCACGTGGTCACTAATATCCCAATCTGGTATTCTCCAGTTATCACATGATCACTAGTATCCCAATCTGGTATTCTCCAGTTATCACATGATCACTAGTATCCCAATCTGGTATTCTCCAGTTATCACATGATCACTAGTATCCCAATCTGGTATTCTCCAGTTATCACATGGTCACTAATATCCCAATCTGGTATTCTCCAGTTATCACATGGTCACTAATATCCCAATCTGGTATTCTCCAGTTATCACATTGTCACTAGTATCCCAATCTGGTATTCTCCAGTTATCCCAATCTCTGGTATTCTCCAGTTATCACATGGTCACTAATATCCCAATCTGGTATTCTCCAGTTATCACATGGTCACTAATATCCCAATCTGGTATTCTCCAGTTATCACATGGTCACTAATATCCCAATCTGGTATTCTCCAGTTATCACATGGTCACTAATATCCCAATCTGGTATTCTCCAGTTATCACATGGTCACTAATATCCCAATCTGGTATTCTCCAGTTATCACATGGTCACTAATATCCCAATCTGGTATCTCCAATCTGGTACTAGTATCCCAATCTGGTATTCAGTTATCACATGGTCACTAGTATCCCAATCTGGTATTCTCCAGTTATCACATGGTCACTAGTATCCCAATCTGGTATTCTCCAGTTATCACATGGTCACTAGTATCCCAATCTGGTATTCTCCAGTTATCACATGGTCACTAATATCCCAATCTGGTATTCTCCAGTTATCACATGGTCACTAGTATCCCAATCTGGTATTCTCCAGTTATCACATGGTCACTAATATCCCAATCTGGTATTCTCCAGTTATCACATGGTCACTAATATCCCAATCTCGCCATTGAAAATAGTAAATTAGGGCAAACACGCTTAAACTAATTCAAACTTTCTGCCAAGAAGCACCAGCTTTGAAGTCAAACCGAAAAGCTATTCTTTTATTAACTCAGCGAGACCAATGCCCATTAAGTTTGAAGCCTCTCAGAATTTGCAGTAACAAATTATTTTTGTGTCAAAGTGTGAAGGCAAATGAGCCAGTAAAAAATTATCGCTCTTCACACCAACTCCAAGACTGATTACCTCATTTTATGTATATAGTTCTACTGTCTTCCAATTATATCAGTGAATTTGTATTGATGAAGCAACTGGATGGCGAAGCGTCTGCAGTAAATATATCCACTTGTTGCACTTGTCTAATTTTCATCCGAGAAACTAGATGCGATATGATAATTTAAAAAATAATGAGGGAAATGGATAGGATGCATAGAGAGAGACTGTTCGACGGCACAGCTGAAATGTAAGAAACGCAGATGAGTTACAGTGATGTTAGGAAATGCTTCTTCAGCCTCAGAGCGGTGCATCAATGGGCTGCTAGGTGGCAGACTCGGAAAAGAATTATTTCAACAAGATCGGACGTTGCTGAGTCACAAGTTATAGACACACGGTCTCTCGCCCCTTGGCGAGAGTAATGTCTCCGAAGAAGTATTATTTTTTTTTTTTTTTATTATCACACTGGCCGATTCCCACCAAGGCAGGGTGGCCCGAAAAAGAAAAACTTTCACCATCATTCACTCCATCACTGTCTTGCCAGAAGGGTGCTTTACACTACAGTTTTTAAACTGCAACATTAACACCCCTCCTTCAGAGTGCAGGCACTGTACTTCCCATCTCCAGGACTCAAGTCCGGCCTGCCGGTTTCCCTGAATCCCTTCATAAATGTTACTTTGCTCACACTCCAACAGCACGTCAAGTATTAAAAACCATTTGTCTCCATTCACTCCTATCAAACACGCTCACGCATGCCTGCTGGAAGTCCAAGCCCCTCGCACACAAAACCTCCTTTACCCCCTCCCTCCAACCCTTCCTAGGCCGACCCCTACCCCGCCTTCCTTCCACTACAGACTGATACACTCTTGAAGTCATTCTGTTTCGCTCCATTCTCTCTACATGTCCGAACCACCTCAACAACCCTTCCTCAGCCCTCTGGACAACAGTTTTGGTAATCCCGCACCTCCTCCTAACTTCCAAACTACGAATTCTCTGCATTATATTCACACCACACATTGCCCTCAGACACGACATCTCCACTGCCTCCAGCCTTCTCCTCGCTGCAACATTCATCACCCACGCTTCACACCCATATAAGAGCGTTGGTAAAACTATACTCTCATACATTCCCCTCTTTGCCTCCAAGGACAAAGTTCTTTGTCTCCACAGACTCCTAAGTGCACCACTCACTCTTTTTCCCTCATCAATTCTATGATTCACCTCATCTTTCATAGACCCATCCGCTGACACGTCCACTCCCAAATATCTGAATACGTTCACCTCCTCCATACTCTCTCCCTCCAATCTGATATTCAATCTTTCATCACCTAATCTTTTTGTTATCCTCATAGCCTTACTCTTTCCTGTATTCACCTTTAATTTTCTTCTTTTGCACACCCTACCAAATTCATCCACCAATCTCTGCAACTTCTCTTCAGAATCTCCCAAGAGCACAGTGTCATCAGCAAAGAGCAGCTGTGACAACTCCCACTTTGTGTTTGATTCTTTATCTTTTAACTCCACGCCTCTTGCCAAGACCCTCGCATTTACTTCTCTTACAACCCCATCTATAAATATATTAAACAACCACGGTGACATCACACATCCTTGTCTAAGGCCTACTTTTACTGGGAAATAATTTCCCTCTTTCCTACATACTCTAACTTGAGCCTCACTATCCTCGTAAAAACTCTTCACTGCTTTCAGTAACCTACCTCCTACACCATACACTTGCAACATCTGCCACATTGCCCCCCTATCCACCCTGTCATACGCCTTTTCCAAATCCATAAATGCCACAAAGACCTCTTTAGCCTTATCTAAATACTGTTCACTTATATGTTTCACTGTAAACACCTGGTCCACACACCCCCTACCTTTCCTAAAGCCTCCTTGTTCATCTGCTATCCTATCCTCCGTCTTACTCTTAATTCTTTCAATTATAACTCTACCATACACTTTACCAGGTACACTCAACAGACTTATCCCCCTATAATTTTTGCACTCTCTTTTGTCCCCTTTGCCTTTATACAAAGGAACTATGCATGCTCTCTGCCAATCCCTAGGTACCTTACCCTCTTCCATACATTTATTAAATAATTGCACCAACCACTCCAAAACTATATCCCCACCTGCTTTTAACATTTCTATCTTTATCCCATCAATCCCGGCTGCCTTACCCCCTTTCATTTTACCTACTGCCTCACGAACTTCCCCCACACTCACAACTGGCTCTTCCTCACTCCTACAAGATGTTATTCCTCCTTGCCCTATACACGAAATCACAGCTTCCCTATCTTCATCAACATTTAACAATTCCTCAAAATATTCCCTCCATCTTCCCAATACCTCTAACTCTCCATTTAATAACTCTCCTCTCCTATTTTTAACTGACAAATCCATTTGTTCTCTAGGCTTTCTTAACTTGTTAATCTCACTCCAAAACTTTTTCTTATTTTCAACAAAATTTGTTGATAACATCTCACCCACTCTCTCATTTGCTCTCTTTTTACATTGCTTCACCACTCTCTTAACTTCTCTCTTTTTCTCCATATACTCTTCCCTCCTTGCATCACTTCTACTTTGTAAAAACTTCTCATATGCTAACTTTTTCTCCCTTACTACTCTCTTTACATCATCATTCCACCAATCGCTCCTCTTCCCTCCTGCACCCTCTTTCCTGTAACCACAAACTTCTTGGAGATAAAAATAGCGAATATTTGGTATATGAACTGAAAGGTATGATGGGATGAGTGGTGGAATGGTGAGGGTACAGTATGGGTCAGCCGTTCGAAGAACGGCAGTGTTTATCGTCTCAGTCTTCCATCCAAGGCTAAAAATGATAGCCAGAAAAAACTGGGTTCTTGACGGAGGAAGAGAGTTCGCAGTGCTGACTAGCGGAGAGGCGAGGCCAGATGTGACTCGACTCTTGCAACCACATATAGGTGAGTATATTGAGGCGAATGAGTAAAAGAACACACACACACACACACACACACACACACACACACACACACACACACACACACACACACACACACACACACACACACACACACACTCGATCGAAGACCAGGCAGAACTACAAAGGGATCTGGACAGGCTGCAGACCTGGCCCAGCAATTGGCTCATGGAGTTCAATCCCACCAAGTGCAAACTCATGAAGACTGGGGAAGGGCAAAGAAGATCGCAGACGGAGTACAGTCTAGGGGGGCAGAGACTACATACCTCACTCAAGGAAAAAGGTCTTGGGGTGAGTATAACACCAGGCACATCTCCTGAAGAGCACATCAACCAAATAACTGCTGCGGCATATGGGCCCTTAGCAAACCTCAGAACAGCATTCCGACATCTTAATAAGGAATCGTTCAGGACCCTGTACACCGTGTACGTTAGGCCCATATTGGAGTATGTGGCGCCAGTTTGGAACCCACACCTAGCCAAGCACGTAAAGAAACTAGAGAAAGTGCAAAGGTTTGCAACAAGACTAGTCCCAGAGCTAAGACGTATGTCCTACGAGGAGAGGTTAAGGGAAATCAACCTGACGACACTGGAGGACATGAGAGACAGGGGACACATGATGACGACATACAAAATGCTGAGAGGAATTGACAAGGTGGACAAAGACAGGATGTTCCAGAGATTGGACACAGTAACAAGGGGACACAGTTGGAAGTTGAAGACACAGATGAATCACAGGGATGTTAGGAAGTATTTCTTCAGCCACAGAGTAGTCAGGAAGTGGAATAGTTTGGGAAGCGATGTAGTGGAGGCAGGATCCATACATAGCTTTAAGCAGAGGTATGATAAAGCTCACGGTTCAGGGAGAGTGACCTAGTAGCGATCAGTGAAGAGGCGGAGCCAGGAGCTCGGACTCGACCCCTGCAACCTCAACTAGGTGCGTACAACTAATTGAGTACACACACACACACACACACACACACACACACACACACACACACACACACACACACACGATGCCGAGAATAGACGTCAGCTGCTTTATCCTGTGGAAAAAGGACAATACCTGTTTTGTGGTGAAGGGAGAAGTGTGTCTTGTGTGAGCGGTGTCCACAAAAGCTTTAGGAAACTGTTTATATGAAAGAATATTTGAGGCACAAACAACGTATATAATATAAAAAAGGAGAAACAGAGTAGCACAATAGTATGGTCGTGTTATTGTAGACAATATGATGGAGGTTCGCGGTGTAAACACAGCTAGACTTTTACAACTGTAAACATGGAAACTAGAGGATGGATGGACAGAAAGGCCATAAATAAACAATCTGCTAAGGCAAGAACAATTAATAGAGAAACTAAATAGAATGAAACTTGAAAGAGGTCAATAATTTAAGACAGTAAACGAGACCTGGTCCCAGACTGGACCTGGAGGGCGTTTACCCCCGAAACCCTCTCCAGGTATATTCCAGGTCAATGCAGACCATATTTGGTGAGCAAACTGAGATAATGTCTGAGAGGCGACAGATCAGGAATTTGCTAAAATGGTGATAATAATGAGGAGAAAATTAAAGATTTAGAATACAAAACTAAATTAAAAAAAAAAAGTGATGCAGGAATAATTAGACAAAAGACGGAATTGGAGCAGCAGGAGAAAATAACAAAAAATATTTCTGAAAATATCAAGAAAAACTTAGAGAATCAAGTCTGGAAGAATGTAAATCTTAAGTTGAAGATAGTTTTGCAAATTTCACTAGAGAAAAGACTGACAATAGCTGGAATTTGCTAAAGAATTCACTCCTAGAACCAATTCAATAAATTAAAAATCAGAGCACAAATCTCAGTTACTGAGAGACCTTGATGATAGATATAAAAAATAAAGTCACGAATAAAATCAAAGAAGAAAAACAGCACATATATGACAAAATTAATTGTGGATTTCATCTTTCATCAACATATAGGCCTACTGGAAAATATAGGCCTTCTGGAAAATATGAACAAGACAAACATAGGCCATTACAAATATTTACAGATTAAATCATAAGGAAGAACTTGTTAAACAAAAGCTAAGGCCATCAAGGAATTAAAGTTTGATAAGGATATACAGAATAAACAAGATCTTTCAGATAAGGACAGGTGAAATTAACCAATGTTCAGAGGCTGAAGAACGATACAAGTGAGGAAGAACAGAATTTTTTCTTTACACAATAACAGGTCCATATAAGACCAAATGAATTTAAAAAAAAAAAGATCACAAGACATGAAAATTATGTATTTTTTTTTTAAGGAAATGGCAAAAATAGGTCAACAGTGAGATTATTACGTTTCTGACGATTTTATGTACTAATATTGTTGGAGTTCTTATAAGGATTAGAACTGAGAGAGAGAGAGAGAGAGAGAGAGAGAGAGAGAGAGAGAGAGAGAGAGAGAGAGAGGATGAGGATGAGCCATGAATCTTGGATCCTGTATTTTCCATAAATGCATCAGTTATTATTGTAATAGGCTATAACAGGCCTCTGAGTCCTAGCGACCATCCAGTATTAAATTTCGAAGACCTTATGGAAAGAAGAGCAGGTGGGGAAAGAAACAAACCAGATTTCAGAAGCGGAAACTTTGCAGGGACGAAGAAAACCCAGAGCGCAGTACAGTGGGTAAGGTAACTGAAAGAAAAGTCATTGTCAGGGATACCAGAGATCGTAGCTGGAATGTGCCGGGAGGCAGAAAACTTCATACCAAGATGATGATGTAAGTGTAAGGACATAGAGAAGCCATTGTTGAACCGAAGATGCAGAGAGAAAAATAGTGAAAGAGCACTGAAAAGCTACTGAAGGCAAAGGACAGACAAAAACAGAGAAGAACCAGAAAAAAATATGTAGGAATGAAAAGGTGAGCGATACTTTGAGAGTGACATTTCAACATTAAAGCAAGTGTGAACCAAAACTGCTTCACAACTACAACCGAATGACGACGGCAGTAAGATTGAAGAATGTAGAACTCACGAAAACTACAAAAAAATTCTGAGGAACTAAAAACCAATTTTTCGTAAAAACAAGAGCTACAACAGAGTCTAAGAGAAAGGGTACAAAAAATTTACTGAACATCATACTCTCAACAAGGAATGAGGTGGAAAAACATTTTGAGAAGGATCTGAAAATATGTCGTTATGGATTTTGTGAGATAACAGAAATTTACAAGTGAATGGATATGGAACAAATACCAAAGATTTTGAAAAACAGTCCGTGTTGTCCCATTATTTAAGAGAGGAGACAAAGTACTGAACTATATACCAATATCACTGACATGCATACTGTATAATGTAATGAAGATAATCAGAAGGAAACCGGTGGAGAACTTACGGAGAAGTGGTTGCATAAGAAGTCGCCATGAAAAAGCAGAAGGGAAGGGGGCGGGAAAGAAAAGAATAGATGGATTGGATATTCTGAGACTACAAGGCAGTCAATAATGTACTTCACAAGAGGCTGGGATAAAACAAAAATGAGCAGCAGACAGGATTAACAGTCGAATGTATTACAATGATCAAAGAGCACCTTATGGGAAGGACAAGAGTGATAGACTGGGAAAGTCTTACAAGCAGAGTGTTGCATCAGTATGGGGACTGCTACCGTTTCCAGTATATGCGAGTGACATACCAACTGATGAATCCTTCGTACACAATTCTGTTCTCGTTCTGTCGCGGTCGAGATACACCCGCTGTATTTTATTTCCTTTAGCTGTGCTTTCAGCTGCATGATATTACTTTGCACTGTTTCTGTCTTGAAAATCAGTTTGGCCGATTTCTTCCCCTCGAGTATCCCCCTGTTCTCTGAAAATTTATCAGTAAGTTATGGAAACTGAATAATCGGTAAGAAGAGCAGAAACTGAGTGTGATTCGGAGGACAGAGACTGCAAACCTCACTCAAGGAGAAAGTCATAGGGGAAAGGGGTGAGCATATTTGCAGAGGCTCACACTAACTACAGCAAGTGCTCTCTTGATAAATGGAGGAGTAGCTTTCACGAAACTCTAGTTACTCACTTCCCTACATACCACACATATGTTAGACCCATTATCCGGAACACAGCAAGTGAGACATGTTCCCAAAGCAGGGCTTGTTGATTATGTCTCTTTAAACAGGGTTCCCAAATTCTACGCCTCAGTTGGAGCGTAGTCTTGTTCTTTCTGATTGAACATTCATATTCAGGACCCGTGAGATTCACAGTGAAAAACATTAAGTGGGCTGGGTGCGACTCACAGCCATTGGCATAGACATAAGGTCTGTTTTGTGTGTTAATCGCAGCCTCAGATCTGCTTAGGTTTCCAGTACGTCAAGATGCTCACGTTTAGCTTGTGTGTCGCACAATATAATCCAGTAGCTCTTTGGTTTATTCCCACAGCTTAGTCACATATCCCACAAGAATGTTTTCAATAATAATGCCCTGCAACTGGTTTGTTTCACCAGATGTCCCTTCTTATTTTTAACCCACTGGCCGTCTCCCACCAAGGCAAGGTGACCCAAAAAAGAAACACTTTCACCATCATTCACACTGTCAGTCTTTGTAGAGACGCTCAGATACAACAATTTAGATGTCACTCTAAACAGTAAATATCCATTCACAAAAATATTACCCTGCTCACACTAACAGCTCATCAAGTCCAAAACCCATTCGACTCCACTCAATCATACCTAACACTCTCACACACACCTGCTGAATGCCTCTTATCACTTGTTAATGCCACGATGAAGTTTTTGATTTTTCTCATATTGTTTTCTCAGTTCTTTAAGGACACGACAGACAGCTCATGCAATTCCAAATATCACTTGCATAGGTAATATTTAAATGCAGTCGGATGATGCTTGTGGTTCAACGTGTGGTGGTCAGCACATCGTGTGGTGGTCGGTACATTGTGTGGTCAGTACATTGTGTGGTCAGTACAGTGTGTGGTGGTCAGCACATTGTGTGGTGGTCAGTACATTGTGTGGTGGTCAGTACATTGTGTGGTGGTCAGTACATTGTGTGGCGGTCAGTACATTGTGTGGCGGTCAGTACATTGTATGGTGGTCAGCACATTGTGTGATGGTCAGTACATTGTATGGTGGTCAGTACATTTTGTGGAGGTCAGTACATTGTTTGGTGGTCAGTACATTGTGTGGTGGTCAGTACGTTGTGTGGAGGTCAGTACGTTGTGTGGAGGTCAGTACGTTGTGTGGAGGTCAGTACGTTGTGTGGTGGTCAGTGCATTCTGTGGTCAGTACATTGTGTGGTGGTCGGTACATTGTGTGGTGGTCAGTACATTGTGTGGTGGTCAGTACATTATGTGGTGGTCAGTACATTATGTGGTGGTCAGTACATTGTGTGGAGGTCAGTACGTTGTGTGGAGGTCAGTACGTTGTGTGGTGGTCAGTGCATTGTGTGGTGGTCAGTACATTGTGTGGTGGTCGGTACATTGTGTGGTGGTCAGTACATTGTGTGGTGGTCAGTACATTGTGTGGTGGTCAGTACATTGTGTGGTGGTCAGTACATTGTGTGGTCAGTACATTGTGTGGTCAGTACATTGTGTGGTCACATTGTGTATTGTCAGTACATTGTGTGGTGGTCAGTACATTGTGTGGTGGTCAGTATATTGTGTGGTGGTCAGTACATTGTGTGGTGATCAGTACATTGTGTGGTGGTCAGTACAGTGTGTGGTGGTCAGTACAGTGTGGTGGTCAGTACATTGTGTGGTCAGTACATTGTGTGGTGTTCAGTACAGTGTGTGGTGGTCAGTACATTGTGTGGTGGTCAGTACAGTGTGTGGTGGTCAGTACATTGTGTGGTTGTCAGTACATTGTGTGGTGGTCAGTACATTGTGTGGTGGTCAGTACATTGTGTGGTGGTCAGTACATTGTGTAGTCAGTACATTGTGTAGTCAGTACATTGTGTAGTCAGTACATTGTGTAGTCAGTACATTGTGTGGTCAGTACATTGTGTGGTCAGTACATTGTGTGGTCACATTGTGTGGAGGTCAGTACATTGTGTGGTGGTCAGTACATTGTGTGGTGGTCAGTACAGTGTGTGGTGGTCAGTACAGTGTGTGGTGGTCAGTACAGTGTGTGGTGGTCAGTACAGTGTGTGGTGGTCAGTACAGTGTGTGGTGGTCAGTACATTGTGTGGTGGTCAGTACATTGTGTGGTGGTCAGTACATTGTGTAGTCAGTACATTGTGTAGTCAGTACATTGTGTGGTCAGTACATTGTGTGGTCAGTACATTGTGTGGTCACATTGTGTATTGTCAGTACATTGTGTGGTGGTCAGTACATTGTGTGGAGGTCAGTACATTGTGTGGTGGTCAGTACATTGTGTGGTGGTCAGTACATTGTGTGGTGGTCAGTACATTGTGTGGTGGTCAGTAGTGTGTGGTGGTCAGTAGTGTGTGGTGGTCAGTACAGTGTGTGGTGGTCAGTACATTGTGTGGTGGTCAGTACATTGTGTGGTGGTCAGTACAGTGTGTGGTGGTCAGTACATTGTGTGGTGGTCAGTACATTGTGTAAACAGTACATTGTGTGGTCAGTACATTGTGTGGTCAGTACATTGTGTGGTCACATTGTGTATTGTCAGTACATTGTGTGGTGGTCAGTACATTGAGTGGAGGTCAGTACATTGTGTGGTGGTCAGTACATTGTGTGGTGGTCAGTACATTGTGTGGTGATCAGTACATTGTGTGGTGGTCAGTACAGTGTGTGGTGGTCAGTACAGTGTGGTGGTCAGTACATTGTGTGGTGGTCAGTACATTGTGTGGTGGTCAGTACAGTGTGTGGTGGTCAGTACATTGTGTGGTGGTCAGTACATTGTGTGGTGGTCAGTACATTGTGTGGTGGTCAGTACATTGTGTGGTGGTCAGTACATTGTGTGGTGGTCAGTACATTGTGTGGTGGTCAGTACATTGTGTGGTGGTCAGTACATTGTGTGGTGGTCAGTACATTGTGTGGTGGTCAGTACATTGTGTGGTGGTCAGTACATTGTGTAGTCAGTACATTGTGTAGTCAGTACATTGTGTAGTCAGTACATTGTGTGGTCAGTACATTGTGTGGTCAGTACATTGTGTGGTAACATTGTGTATTGTCAGTACATTGTGTGGTGGTCAGTACATTGTGTGGAGGTCAGTACATTGTGTGGTGGTCAGTATATTGTTTGGTGGTCAGTACATTGTGTGGTCAGTACATTGTGTGGTGGTCAGTACATTGTGTGGTGGTCAGTATGTTGTGTGGTGGTCAGTACATTGTGTGGTGGTCAGTACATTGTGTGGTGGTCAGTACATTGTGTGGTGGTCAGTACATTGTGTGGTGGTCAGTACATTGTGTGGTGGTCAGTACATTGTGTGGTGGTCAGTACATTGTGTGGTGGTCAGTACAGTGTGTGGAGGTCAGTACAGTGTGTGGTGGTCAGTACATTGTGTGGTGGTCAGTACATTGTGTGGTGGTCAGTACAGTGTGTGGAGGTCAGTACAGTGTGTGGTGGTCAGTACAAGCCTGGATGAACGTAGACAGTTGCAGCTCCTCTTGTCTTCTTAGAATTCTAACCTGGATGTTTGAAGTTTCTTCCAGGGTATCAAACAGCAGTTTCATAGATTTAGGGAGGTCACCTTAGTCCAGTATACCCCTGGATATAGTGAGGTCACCCTGGTCCAGTATACCCCTGGATATAGTGAGGTCACCCTGGTCCAGTATACCTCTGGGTATAGTGAGGTCACCCATGTCCACTATACCTCTGGGTATAGCGAGGTCATGCTGGTCCAGTATATCCCTGGGTATAGTGAGGTCACCCAGGTCCAGTATACCTCTGGGTATAGTGAGTTCACCCAGGCCCAGTATGCCCCTGTGTATAGTGAGGTCATGCTGGTCCAGTATATCCCTGGGTATAGTGAGGTCACCCAGGTCCAGTATACCACTGGGTATAGCGAAGCCACCCTAGTCCAGTATACCTCTGGGTATAGCAAGGTCACCCTGGTCCAGTATACCCCTGGGTATAGTGAGGTCACCCAGGTCCAGTATACCCCTGGGTATAGTGAGGTCACCCAGGTCCAGTATACCCCTGGGTATAGTGAGGTCACCCTGGTCCAGTATATCCCTGAGTATAGTGAGGTCACCTTAGTCCACTATACCCCTGGGTATAGTGAGGTCACCCAGATCCAGTATACCCCTGGGTATAGTGAGGTCACCCTAGTCCAGTATACCTCTGGGTATAGTGAGGTCACCCTGGTTCAACATAACCCTGGGTATTGTGAGGTCACCCTGTCCAGTATACCCCTGGGTATAGTGAGGTCACCCTGGTCCAACATAACCCTGGGTATTGTGAGGTCACCTTGTCCAGTATACCCCTGGGTATAGTGAGCTCACCCTGGTCAAACATACCCCTGGATACCAGGTGTTAGATATTGCTGTCATGGAGGGTGGGCACGTTGACGAGCACTTGGTGTTCAAACTGAGGTAGCCTGGGTTCAGATTAGTTATAAAACGCTGTATGATGAGGTTCGAGAGTTAAGATCAAAGTAAGAAACAAAGTTCATGGGCGCACAAGAACCCCTGTCTTCTAATAACATGTTCATTTTTCCAATATAATCTACCTTGACCATTATTATCGCATTTGTTTTGTCTGTTTCGTAAGGTGAAGTCCAGGATCTTTCCTTAATTCATGGTATAACTTAAACCTTTGAGGATAATTGTGTTGCAGAGGTATGAGCAAAGCTCAGCGATCTTGGCTTAAGCAGCAACGCTCATCTTGCCATATAATTTATGTATGCAATAATTTCGCAAAAATCATTCTGAACCTAACGAAAAAAAAATATTTCATTGTGATTGTTTAGTATTAAATTACTGTAAACGTATCTGAAATATATTTAGTTAGATTAAGCATATGATTATTAGCATATGAGAAGTTTTTACAAAGTAGAAGTGATGCAAGGAGCGAAGAGTATATGGAGAAAAAGAGAGAGGTTAAGAGAGTGGTGAAGCAATGTAAAAAGAGCAAATGAGTGGGTGAGATGTTATCAACAAATTTTGTTGAAAATAAGAAAAAGTTTTGGAGTGAGATTAACAAGTTAAGAAAGCCTAGAGAGCAAAGGGATTTGTCAGTTAAAAATAGGAGAGGAGAGTTATTAAATGGAGAGTTAGAGGTATTGGGAAGATGGAGGGAATATTTTGAGGAATTGTTAAATGTTGATGAAGATAGGGAAGCCGTGATTTCATGTATAGGGCAAGGAGGAATAACATTTTGTAGGAGTGAGGAAGAGCCAGTTGTGAGTGTGGGGGAAGTTCGTGAGGCAGTAGGTAAAATGAAAGGGGGTAAGGCAGCCGGGATTGATGGGATAAAGATATAAATGTTAAAAGCAGGTGGGGATATAGTTTTGGAGTGGTTGGTGCTATTATTTAATAAATGTATGGAAGAGGGTAAGGTACCTAGGGATTGGCAGAGAGCATGCATAGTTCCTCTGCATAAAAGCAAAGAGGACAAAAGAGTGCAAAAATTATTGGGGGATAAGTCTGTTGAGTATACCTGGTAAAGTGTATGGTAGAGTTATTATTGAAAGAATTAAAAATAAGACGGGGAATAGGATAGCAGATGAACAAGGAGGCTTTAGGAAAGGTAGGGGGTGTGTGGACCAGGTGTTTACAGTGAAACATGTAAGTGAACAGTATTAAGATAAGGCTAAAGAGGTTTTTGTGGCATTTATGGATTTGGAAAAGGCGTATGACAGGGTGAATAGGGGGGCAATGTGGCAGATGTTGCAAGTGTATGGTATAGGAGGTAGGTTACTGAAAGCAGTGAAGAGTTTTTACGAGGATAGTGAGGCTCAAGTTAGAGTATGTAGGAAAGAGGGAGATTATATCCCAGTAAAAGTAGGCCTTAGACAAGGATGTGTGATGTCACCGTGGTTGTTTAATATATTTATAGATGGGGTTGTAAGAGAAGTAAATGCGAGGGTCTTGGCAAGAGGCGTGGAGTTAAAAGATAAAGAATCACACATAAAGTGGGAGTTGTCACAGCTGCTCTTTGCTGATGACACTGTGCTCTTGGGAGATTCTGAAGAGAAGTTGCAGAGGTTGGTAGGTGAATTTGGTAGGGTATGTAAAAGAAGAAAATTAAAAGTGAATACAGGAAAGAGTAAGGTTATGAGGATAACAAAAAGATTAGGTGATGAAAGATTGGATATCAGATTGGAGGGAGAGAGTATGGAGGAGGTGAATGTATTCAGATATTTGGGAGTGGACGTGTCAGCGGATGGGTCTATGAAAGATAGGGTGAATCATAGAATTGATGAGGGGAAAAGGGTGAGCGGTGCACTTAGGAGTCTGTGGAGACAAAGAACTTTGTCCTTGGAGGCAAAGAGGGGAATGTATGAGAGTATAGTTTTGCCAACGCTCTTATATGGGTGTGAAGCATGGGTGATGAATGTTGCAGCGAGGAGAAGGCTGGAGGCAGTGGAAATGTCATGTCTGAGGGCAATGTGTGGTGTGAATATAATGTAGAGAATTCGTAGTTTGGAAGTTAGGAGGAGGTGCGGGATTGCCAAAACTGTTGTCCAGAAGGCTGAGGAAGGGTTGTTGAGGTGGTTCGGACATGTAGAGAGAATGGAGCGAAACAGAATGACTTCTAGAGTGTATCAGTCTGTAATGGAAGGAAGGCGGGGTAGGAGTCGGCCTAGGAAAGGTTGGATGGAGGGGGTAAAGGAGGTTTTGTGTGTGAGGGGCTTGGACTTCTAGCAGGCATGCGTGAGCGCGTTTGATAGGAGTGAATTGAGACAAATGGTTTTTAATACTTGACGTGTTGTTGGAGTGTGAGCAAAGTAACATTTATGAAGGGGTTCAGGGAAACCGGCAGGC
Organism: Cherax quadricarinatus; assembly: GCF_038502225.1. Taxonomy (NCBI): domain Eukaryota; kingdom Metazoa; phylum Arthropoda; class Malacostraca; order Decapoda; family Parastacidae; genus Cherax; species Cherax quadricarinatus. Next base: position 66,980,493 of record NC_091294.1, on the reverse strand, counting down.
CGGACTTGAGTCCTAGAGATGGGAAGTACAATGCCTGCACTCTGAAGGAGGGGTGTTAATGTTGCAGTTTAAAAACTGTAGTGTAAAGCACCCTTCTGGCAAGACAGTGATGGAGTGAATGATGGTGAAAGTTTTTCTTTTTCGGGTCACCCTGCCTTGGTGGGAATCGGCCAGTGTGCTAATAATAATAATAATTATAGGCTAAAATAAATTGTTATAATAAGGTTAGGTAAGTTTTCTAAGATTCTTTTGGTGTAAAATTATAAATGTTTACAATAACATTATTGAAAAAATATATCTTTAAATATATAAGAGAAAGTTTTTAGAAAGGACTTAAAAAAAGAAACACTTTCACCATCACTCATTTCACTACTGCGTTGCAAGGAACGAGTTGACAGTACAGTTCAGATATTCCTCTAAACTACAACATTGTGCACCTCCAGGACTCAAGTCCGACTAACCGGTTTCCCCTGTCCGTGTTACCTTATTCACACTCCCTCAATACGTCAAGTCATCAATACCATTTAATTCCACTCACACCTATCTAACACTCTCACATACACTTGATGGATGTCCAAGCCCCTAGCATACAAAACCTTGAACCACTCCCTCCACCTTTTCTAGGACGACCCCTACCCCGCCTTTCCCCAACTACAGATACATATACCTTCTAAGTCATCCTTTTATGCTCCATCTTCTCTAAATGCCCAAACCCCTCTGCTCTCTAGATAATGCATTTATTAATCCTACATTTCATCTCCACGCTACGAATTCTCTGCATAATATTCACAGCACACATTGCCTTCAAATGCTACATCTATACTGCCTCCAGCCTCCTCCTGGCTCATATAAGAGCACAATACTCTCATACATTCCCGTTTTTGTCTCTGTGGACAGTTCTTTGTTTCAACAGATGCCACAATGCACCATTCACCTCACTTCGTCAGTTCTATGGTTCACCTCATCTTTCACAGACTCACCTGCTAATAAGTTCACTCCCAGATATTTGAATACAACCACTTCTACCATACTAACTCCCTCTAATCTAATATCCAGTTTTTATTTATTTAAAATTTTTTGTTACTCTCATCAACTTGCTCTTTCAAATATTCACTTTTAATTTCCTTCTTTTACATGCTCTCCCAAATTCGTCTACTAACTTTTTCAACTTCTCTACATAATTTCCCAAAAACACCGTATCTTCAAAAAGCAACTGTGACAACTCTCACTTTATTTTAGAATCTATCTTTTAATCCCTCACCTCTTCCGAACACTCTAGCATTCACTTCTTTTACAACCCCATCTATAACCGTGTTAAACAACTATGGTGACATACATCCCTGTCTAAGGCCCACTTCTGCTGAAAAATAATCTCTTCTCTTACATACCCTAACCTGAGTCTTACTATCCTCATACAAACTCTTAACTGATTTAATTAACCTACCGCCTATTCCATACACTTGCAACATCTGCTACATTACTACTCTGTTCATTCTATTATATGCCTTTTCTAAATCCATATATGCAACAGAAAAGTCCTTACCCTTATCTATTTACTGTTCACTTATGTTTCAATGTAAACACGTGGAACACGTCTCCTACCCTTCCTAAAACCTTGTTCGTCTGTGATCCTGCTCTGTGTTTTATTCTGAATTCTTTTATTAATAACTGGCACACACAAGAGGCTTATTCCCTATGCATTCTATCTGCCAGTCTCTAGGTACATTCCCCCCTTTCATTAATTAATTGAACAAAAACACCAACCACTCCAAAACTATATCCCCAACTGCTCCTAACATTTCTGTCTTGATCTCATTAATCCTAGTTGTTTTATCCTCTTTCCTTCTGCCAAAACAGTCTCACACAACTCCCCTACACTCTCATTTGTATCTTCTTCACTCCTAAAATATGTTATACCTCCCTGCCCAGTGCATGAAATGACTTCCTCCTCCTTTTCATCAGTATTTAACACCTCAAAATATTTTGCCAGTACCTCCAACTACGATTTAATAACCCTCCTTTTCTGTTTTAAACTGTTAAATCCATTCATTTCTTAAGCTTTCCCAACTTATTAATCTCACTCCAAAATTTTTATTTATTCTCAGCAAAATATATTGACAGCACCTCACACACTCTCTCATTTGCTCTCTTTTTACACTCCCTCACCACTCTCTTATGACGGGGGTAAGCAAAAGTATGCACAAAGAGAATATCGGGGTTCAGTTTCGATTCAAAGATGTGTATACTGAGGTTCAAAAGTGGCCAGTGAATAAGAAAATCAGACAGATTCGCCCAGATATGAATGTAACTCGGTTCAGAAAGGTTGAAAAATAAAAATGTCACTGTTCAAAGAATTATTAACCAAGAGAGATAAGGAAAATTTGTTATGGCTTTTAAGTACATACACAGCCATTTTGAAATGTGGAGGAATAAAAAGTATTGAGGGTTCAAAAAACATGCAAAGTGAATGGAGGGGATTTATAACTCGAACTTAAACATGTCAAGGTTCAGAAAGTAAACACGAACAAGGTTTGTCAACTTTCTTTGCTTGGTGTAGCTCGAATTCTCAGAAATTTGCATAGTTAAAAAATATTCGGCAGGGTTTAAATAGAAGATAAGGGGCCTTGGATCGAAAATAACTGGAAGGCAAGGTTCAAATAAGTTATAAATATTTTAGAAAGGTTTATATATGCTCACTAAGTTTCGGAGAACAAATGAATTCAGAAAGGCATTCTAGCTTCATGTAGGTTCTTCATTAGATTCAGGTAATTATTGAACGTTTTGATTAGGTTTAACAAACTCTAATATATGCAGAATGGTCCAGAGCAAAACTGGAAAAGTTTAGAGTTACATTCAGTACATTCTAAAAGATATAGAGTAGGATTCAGTCGGTTTGGAAACTTAATACTCGGATTCAATAAGCACAGATAGGTTCAGAAAGTTTAGGGACAGATTCGCCTCAGCGTCAGATTCAGTAGATTCAAAAATGATTCAGAATCAGATTTAACTGATTAAGAAAAGTTCATAATCGGATCGAATAGGTTCAAGAAAGGTTTCGAGTTGGATTAGGCAAGAGGTTGTCAGGTAGAGGTTCAGGGTACAAATTGGATCAGAAGGATTTACAATCAAATCTAGTGTGCAAGTGCACAGAAAGTAGGCCCAGCAGTAGAGACCATAACTAGACATAGCTTCAGAAGAGTTCAGAAAGTAGTTACAACCTGGTACAGAAAGTAGATTCAAGACATCAAAAATACTAAGAATGGAAGTACGCAGGGCAAGGTATAATATTTTTACTGTACGCCAGGTCTCGTCAAGAAACATTGTTTATCATGTGTTGGCCGCATCAGGAGGGTTGGTAGTTAGGAACTCACTCTAAGCTTAGGGAACATTATCTCTTGGATTTATAATAATATGTGGGGGAGAGTTTTAGTCTCATTTAGGTCCCGGTACTATGTACACTTTCCCCGAGTGATTTCTAGTGGCTGAAAATATTGTATCATTTGGTGCTAACTTCTTATCCCAACGAATTATCAAAATATGTGTGACAGGGATCAAGAGGCTACGAGGGAGTAAATCCGGCAAGTTGCGAGATGAGAGGTCGAGCCAAGAGTCGAGATTATTCCCCTACATTCACAAACAGGAGAGTACACAGACACACACACACACGTTTAAGACTCTGTATACCATTTACGTCAGGCCCATACTGGAGTATGCAGCACCAGTTTGGAATCCACACCTAATCAAGCACGTCAAGAAATTAGAGAAAGTGCAAAGGTTTGCAACAAGACTAGTCCCAGAGCTACGGGGATTGTCCTACGAAGAAAGGTTGAGGGAAATCGGCCTGACGACACTGGAGGCCAGGAGGGTCAGGGGAGACATGATAACGACATATAAAATACTGCGCGGAATAGACGAGGTGGACAAAGACGGGATGTTCCAGAGATGGGACACAGACACAAGAGGTCACAATTGGAAGTTGAAGACTCAGATGAATCAAAGGGATGTTAGGAAGTATTTCTTCAGTCATAGAGTAGTCAAGCCGTGGAATAGCCTAGAAAGTGAAGTAGTGGAGGCGGGAACCATACATAGTTTTAAGGCGAGGTATGATAAAGCTCATGGAGCAGGGAGAGAGAGGACCTAGTAGCAATCAGTGAAGAGGCGGGGCCAGGAGCTATGACTCGACCCCTGCAACCACAAATAGGCGAGTACAAATAGGTGAGTACACGCCTACTGAAATTCTATGACAGGGTGACAACAGTAAGACAAGAGAGAGAGAGAGAGAGAGGGGTGGGTAGATTGCGGTTTTTTTTTTTTTTTTGGACTAAGATGGCTTTTGACATACTTCCACACAAGAGATTAGTGCAAAAGCTGGAAGACCAGGCAGGTATAACAAGGAAGGCACTGCAATGGATCAGAGAATACCTGTCGGGAAGACGTCAGCGAGCCATGGTACGTGACTCAGTGTCACATTGGGCGCCTGTGACGAGTGGGGTTCCACAGGGGTCAGTCCTAGGACCGCTGCTGTTTCTGGTATATGTTTACCTGGAGAGACCTGGAGAGAGTTCCAGGGGTCAACGCCCCCGCGGCCCGGTCTGTGACCAGGCCTCCTTGAATGACATGACGGAAGGAATAGACTCAGAAGTTGATGAGAAGTATTCAATCGGACGAGGACCAGGTAGGCTGCAGGCCTGGTCCAGAAACTGGCTCCTGGAGTTCAACCCCACCAAGTGCAAAGTCATGAAGATTGGGAAAGTGCAAAGAAGACAGCAGACGGAGTACAGTCTAGGGGGCCAGAGACTACAAACCTCACTCAAGGAAAAGAATCTTGGGGTGAGTATAACACCAGGCACACATCCTGAGGCGCATATTAACCAAATAACTGCTGCAGCATATGGGTGCCTAGCAAAGCTAAGAACAGCATTATAACGTCTCAATAAGGAATCGTTCAAGACCTTGTACACCGTATATGTCAGGTCTATATTGGAGTATGCAACACCAGTTTGGAACCCACAGCTAGCCAAGCAACAAGGGGTCACAATTGGAAAGTTGAAGACTCAGACGAATCACAGGGATGTTAGAAAGTATTTCTTCAGTCATAGTTGTTAGGAAGTAGAATTGTCTGGGAAGTGATGTAGTGGAGGCAGGATCCATACATAGCTTTAAGAAGAGGTATGATAAAGCTCATGGAGCAAGAAGAGTTACCTAGTAGCGACCAGCGAAGAGGCGGGGCCAGGAGCTGCTAATCGACCCCTGCAACCACAACTAGGTGAGTACACACACATGCAGAGAGAGAGAGAGAGAGAGAGAGAGAGAGAGCAAGCAGAGAGAGCAAGCAGAGAGAGCAGAGAGAATGAGAGGAGCAGAGCTACTCTATGATTTAATAGCAAAGTTTGCTATCAGTCTTTCCAGACACAATATGGGCAAGAAAATACGGCAAATAGTGACAGTTTATTCCCAAACTTGGAAACAGACCAACATAAAACAACAGTTTAACAAGTGCCAGAGAACCGTCAGTAAACGAACTTGGAATCAATAGAGAAAGTCTGTCAATATTAGGATACCTCTTCGATTATAGCAAAAAATTTAACATCCAGTGACACTTAGGGGAAAGCAAGACAGACACTTTGAAAAAAGAAATGGTGAACCAATTAAATGTTTGACAAGCACAAAGAATAAAGGACAAGTAAATTAAGAAATCGGAAAAGAAAAAAACAAGATACTAAGTGAGAAATTCCACATATTCAAAGAAAACTCTTTAGACATTGCATATTGCTAATTGACATGCAAGATATTGGTATATTATAAAGACAAGTCAAGGAAATATTGACATGAGGAAGGACAAAGTTATCATTTTTAGACAATAACTTTTGAACTTTCATTACGAGCAAAACTGGTAAATTGAAAATGACAAATATTATGCCGATATTTAACAATAACGACAAATGTGATCTCTTCAAGCACCGGCCGTCTCGCCGACGACCGTCCTTATGAATTTCCAAGAATAATAATAAATAATAATAATAGCAATAATAATAACAGCAAATATTTTGGGCTTCGATAAGCATATTCCTGCACTTAAAAATCTATTAAGATAATGAGTAACAATGAAAGAAAATCATTCACAGACCAAACATAAAAGAGATGTTTGGTCTTCCTCCCTGTCATAACCTCCACAACATCAGTTATGTCTACGGTACTAAACAGTAACTTTATCAACTGCCAGACAACGCTCTCAACTACTCTTTAAACTTAAGTCAGGGGAAGGCAAGTCTAACTCAGAATTTTTGAAACATACAATACGCCCACCACATATTCTTATTTACACTATGTTCAGTCAATAGCTGGTTTTAGTCGACAAACGTAAATGGTTTACCAAAATAACAACCCACACCAATGGAGAATAACAAACCATACCCCCGGCCGGGATTGAACCCAGCTCCTGGACTTCACTGGCTTTTACCTTTGTGTAGCAGCTGATGCTGCAGAACAGACTCGTTCTGTGTTCACCGTCCAGACAACACCAGTTGGGTTATTCTCTCAAGAAATCGTAATGACACGATTGCAAACAAACCATACCCCCGGCCGGGATTGAACCCGCGGTCATATTCTCAAAACTCCAGCCCGTCGCGTTAGCCACTAGACCAGCTAGCTGGAGATTCGTCTGTAAAAACTTGCATTTGTGGTCACAGAGGTGCCTGTGCTAACCTTCCTATGGTGTAGAAATATACCTAGTTGGATGAATCTTATTGTGGCTAGCTGGTCTAGTGGCTAGTTGGTCTAGTGGCTAACGCGACGGGCTGGAGTTTTGAGAATATGACCGCGGGTTCAATCCCGGCCGGGGGTATGGTTTGTTTGCAATCGTGTCATTACGATTTCTTGAGAGAATAACCCAACTGGTGTTGTCTGGACGGTGAGCGTAGAACGAGTCTGTCCTGCAGCATCAGCTGCTACACAAAAGTAAAAGCCAGTGAAGTCCAGGAGCGCAAATTGCCTAGACAAATCTAGCAACGGTGCACTTTGGTGGTTAATTACTCAAATGGAAGGGCATGCACTCACTCCCTTGAGTTAGTTAACACCTTACGCATCTGACCAGACAGAATGACTACGGAACAAAGGTTACATTACGTGAGTTAAAAACATATCTAATATTGCATTCTGTGCACTCAGCAGTCCCACGACTCATGTCCTCTCTCCTTTCCCAAACTCTACCATTCACATTTTCAATCCAGCGTTTCCAATCTTCGCCTATATTACTTTCTCCCACTCTCTCACTTACATTTCTCCAAGCCCCTTCACCTTTTCAATCCCTCCCCTTCTTCCACAACTTTACCCTTTCTCCTACCACACCTTTTTTTCTTTCTCCAGCCTCTAAAGTAATCATCCCATTTACCCTTTCTATGCCTTCACTAAGGAGCTACTTCCCCCATCTATACACCCATTACAAAAGCAACTCCCCTTCCAACCAACAATTCCTTCACCTCGTCCACCCCTCAAGTCTCTATCCAATCCCCAAAATAATGGAAGCATGTAGATATGTGGTTCAGAGAACCTAGAAGTTATCAACTTGTCGGTTGTCTGAACCAATTATTGACATTCCTGTCAGACAAGGAATTCTACGCTTGCCTAACCTATGTGGCTCTGGTGGCCTGGTGGTTAACGCTCTCGCTTCACACGGCGAGGGCCTGGGTTCGATTCCCAGCCAGAGTAGAAACATTGGACGTGTTTCTTTCCACCTGTTGTCTATGTTCCCCATCAGTAAAATGGGTACCTGGGTGTTAGTCGACTGGTGTGGGTCGCATCCTGGGACACTGACCTAAGGAGGCCTGGTCACAGACCGGGCCGCGGGGGCGTTGACCCCCGGAACTCTCTCCAGATAAACTCTCCAGATAGGCATGACCTACTTCCACCTGTGGATTTGTCAAGGGTAACACCGTCTGCGAGTGCTTCATCTCACCTGTCTGCAGTATAAAAGCCCAATCTTCGCGCCTATGCTGTATTTTTATCAAGAATGATGGGATGATCACATCGACTTCAGGCTGAGGGACTGATTACCTCAAACTCCTCATCTTCAACTATTCTTCTCTATATTGACTGAGGAGACCACTGGGTGGTGAAACGTTTCCACAATGAAGATACCCAAGTGTTGCAAAAGTGTAATTCATCATAATGGAAGCCAGTATATTAATAGCAACGGCGGATAGGATAAAATCAAACATTTAGCCATGGGAGACTTCAACCAAAAACAAAACTGAAAAGAGTCTAAAAGAACTTAGAACCACATAGATTATCGCTCACTTTTAGGGATAAACTCACTGGGTTGGTACTGGAATGCTTTGGTTATAGCTCTAGCACGTCTAAAAAATGACAAAAGATATATAGAGACAAAATACGTACCTTCTGAGTGAAAGCGCCCAGGAAGTTCATTTATTTTGAATATTTGTTGCAAATAATCAGAGTCGAGCTCGTCAGGTAAGAGAGTTAAATTGCATTATAAACGATTTGACTCTGTATAGATAAAACTTCCTGTATATAGTCTTGATAGAAAGTGTGTCCGGATATATAGACCGTGAACTATATATAACGTCCTGCTGTGAGTATATGGAGGTGAACTTGAAGGTCACATCCAATAGGAAAAAAAGTGAAAAAAAAAAAATGTATTTCACGATTCACCCAGAAATATTGAGAGGAAGAGACAAGCGAGAAAAAAACATTAAAAACAAATAGTGTAAGGAAAGAGAAAAGCAAGCAAGAGAAATTAATACATACTAGTGGGAAGAGAGAAGCAACAACACTAGAAGGAAACAATGACAAACACTGAAGCAAAAAACAAAATAGTTACCCAGCCACGTCAGTCTGCAGATGACAGGACAGAAATAAAACGTAAGAAAGAGTGAACAAAACACTTTTGATTCCTTTAGTTAGTTCATCGCAAATGTTAACAAATTCCCTTAAGATAAATAACTTATGGAATTCATTCCATCTCAGTAGTAACCCACATACAGACACTAAGTCAGAAGATAAATTCACCTGTAAATTTCAACCCCATTGCTGAGATCCTCCTCAGAAAGGGATCGAAATATACAAATCAATTAATCTTTCGAGTTTCTGACCTCATGTGGGTTATTACCGAGCACTGAAATGGGTTTATTATATTCCAGTTATTCATAATACTTAATTTACTGGTAAATAATGACAGTGGACTAAGATTTGCTTGGGAGTTTTATGCCAAAATAAGAAAGGGAGAAAATAGGACAGGAAAATAAAGAAGGAAAATAAGAAAGGGGTAAAATAAGACAGGAAAATAAGGGGTAAAATGAAACAATTTTGATTTAAAAACTAAAATTAATGTTTTTTTAAACAATTAGTTCAGAATTTAGTTATGTAATCAAGGTAACTTTATTAAAAAAAAGTTAAAGTATGATAAATTTATAATTAGTCTTAAAACATTTGAAAAATATAACTTTGTTCTAGTGGTGACAACCTCAGTACTTTTGTTTTATCAGTTAGGTTTATACAGAAGCACTAAACCCGGTGGGATCATAGGAAAGTAATTACTTTTTATCGAGGCACTCACCATCAAGGTGCTCACCATCAAGTTTTTCACCATCAAGGCGCTCATCAAGGCGCTCACCATCAAGGTACTCACTATCAAGGAACTCACTATCAAGGTTCTCACCAAGGCGCTCACCATCAAAGCAATCACCATCAAGGAACTCGCCATCAAAGATCTCACCATCAAGACGCTCACCATCAAAGCGCTCATCATCAAGGCGCTCACCGTAAAGACACTCACCATCAACGCGCTCACCGTCAAGACACTCACCATCAAGGTACTCACCAAGGTTCCCACCATCAAGGCGCTCACCATCAAGGCGCTCACCGTCAAGACACTCACCATCAAAACATTCAAAATCAAGGTGCTCACCCTCAAATAACTCACCATCAAGGCACTCACAATCAAGACACCATCACGGCACTCACAATCAAGACACCAAGACACTCACCATAAAGATACCCACTATCAAGGCACTCAAGACACCATCAAAGCACTCACCATCAAAGCACTCACCATCAAGGCACTCACCATCAATACACTCACCATTAAGGTACTCAACATCAAGACACTGACCATCAAAGTACTCACTATCAAGACAATGAAAACACACCGTCAAGACACTCATCATCAAGGCACTATTAAGACTCTCAGAATCAAGACACTCAGCATCAAGACACAATCAACATACTAAGCATCAAGACACCAAGAAACTCACCATCAAGACAACATCAAGATACTCAGCATCAAGGCACTCACCATCAAGGCACTATCAAGACACCATCAAAACATCAATACATTCACCATCAAGACACCATCAAGGCACTCAACATCAAGGGTTACTTTACATATGACCATATAATACGATAAACAAATTCACTTCTGATTTATATATAATTGAGTTAAGAAGCGATCTTATTGCAGCACAGTGCTCAGGACGTCAGGTTCACCCAGCACAGTGCTCAGGACGTCAGCTTCACCCAGCACAGTGCTCAGGACGCCAGGTTCACCCAGCACAGTGCTCAGGACGTCAGGTTCACCCAGCACGGTGCTCAGGACCTCAGGTTCACCCAGCACAGTGCTCAGGACCTCAGGTTCACCCAGCACAGTGCTCAGGACGTCAGGTTCACCCAGCACAGTGCTCAGGACCTCAGGTTCACCCAGCACAGTGCTCAGGACGTCAGGTTCACCCAGCACAGTGCTCAGGACGTCAGGTTCACCCAGCACAGTGCTCAGGACGTCAGCTTCACCCAGCACAGTGCTCAGGACGCCAGGTTCACCCAGCACAGTGCTCAGGACGTCAGCTTCACCCAGCACAGTGCTCAGGACGCCAGGTTCACCCAGCACAGTGCTCAGGACGCCAGGTTCACCCAGCACAGTGCTCAGGACCTCAGGTTCACCCAGCACAGTGCTCAGGACGTCAGTTTCACCCAGCATAGTGCTCAGGACGTCAAGTTCACCCAGGTTCAGGACCCAGCACAGTCCTCAGGACGTCAGGTTCACCCAGCACAGTGCTCAGGACGTCAGGTTCACCCAGCACAGTGCTCAGGACGTCAGGTTCACCCAGCACAGTGCTCAGGACGTCAGGTTCACCCAGCACAGTGCTCAGGACGTCAGGTTCACCCAGCACAGTGCTCAGGACCCAGCACAGTCAGGTTCACCCAGCACAGTGCTCAGGACGTCAGGTTCACCCAGCACAGTGCTCAGGACGTCAGGTTCACCCAGCACAGTGCTCAGGACCTCAGGTTCACCCAGCACAGTGCTCAGGACGTCAGGTTCACCCAGCACAGTGCTCAGGACGTCAGGTTCACCCAGCACAGTGCTCAGGACGTCAGGTTCACCCAGCACAGTGCTCAGGACGTCAGGTTCACCCAGCACAGTGCTCAGGACGCCAGGTTCACCCAGCACAGTGCTCAGGACGCCAGGTTCACCCAGCACAGTGCTCAGGACGCCAGGTTCACCCAGCACAGTGCTCAGGACCTCAGGTTCACCCAGCACAGTGCTCAGGACCTCAGGTTCACCCAGCACAGTGCTCAGGACCTCAGGTTCACCCAGCACAGTGCTCAGGACCTCAGGTTCACCCAGCACAGTGCTCAGGACCTCAGGTTCACCCAGCACAGTGCTCAGGACCTCAGGTTCACCCAGCACAGTGCTCAGGACCTCAGGTTCACCCAGCACAGTGCTCAGGACCTCAGGTTCACCCAGCACAGTGCTCAGGACCTCAGGTTCACCCAGCACAGTGCTCAGGACCTCAGGTTCACCCAGCACAGTGCTCAGGATCTCAGGTTCACCCAGCACAGTGCTCAGGATCTCAGGTTCACCCAGCACAGTGCTCAGGACCTCAGGTTCACCCAGCACAGTGGTCAGGACCTCAGTTTCACCCAGCACAGTGCTCAGGACTTCAGGTTCACCCAGCACAGTGCTCAGAACCTCAGGTTCACCCAGCACAGTGATCAGGACCTCAGGTTCACCCAGCACAGTGCTCAGGACCTCAGGTTCACCCAGCACAGTGCTCAGGACCTCAGGTTCACCCAGCACAGTGATCAGGACGCCAGGTTCACCCAGCACAGTGATCAGGACGCCAGGTTCACCCAGCACAGTGATCAGGACGCCAGGTTCACCCAGCACAGTGCTCAGGACCTCAGGTTCACCCAGCACAGTGCTCAGGACCTCAGGTTCACCCAGCACAGTGCTCAGGACCTCAGGTTCACCCAGCACAGTGCTCAGGACCTCAGGTTCACCCAGCACAGTGCTCAGGACCTCAGGTTCACCCAGCACAGTGCTCAGGACCTCAGGTTCACCCAGCACAGTGCTCAGGACTTCAGGTTCACCCAGCACAGTGCTCAGGACATCAGGTTCACCCAGCACAGTGCTCAGGACGTCAGGTTCACCCAGCACAGTGCTCAGGACGCCAGGTTCACCCAGCACAGTGCTCAGGACCTCAGGTTCACCCAGCACAGTGCTCAGGACCTCAGGTTCACCCAGCACAGTGCTCAGGACGTCAGGTTCACCCAGCACAGTGCTCAGGACGTCAGGTTCACCCAGCACAGTGCTCAGGACGCCAGGTTCACCCAGCACAGTGCTCAGGACCTCAGGTTCACCCAGCACAGTGCTCAGGACCTCAGGTTCACCCAGCACAGTGCTCAGGACCTCAGGTTCACCCAGCACAGTGCTCAGGACGTCAGGTTCACCCAGCACAGTGCTCAGGACGTCAGGTTCACCCAGCACAGTGCTCTGGACGTCAGGTTCACCCAGCACTGTGCTCAGGACGTCAGGTTTACCCAGCATATTGCTCAGGACGTCAGGTTCACCCAGCACGGTGCTCATGACGTCAGGTTCACCCAGCACAGTGCTCAGGACGTCAGGTTCACCCAGCACAGTGCTCAGGACCTCAGGTTCACCCAGCACAGTGCTCAGGACGTCAAGTTCATCCAGCACAGTGCTCAGGACCTCAGGTTCACCCAGCACAGTGCTCAGGACGTCAGGTTCATCCAGCACAGTGCTCACGACGTCAGTTTCACCCAGCACAGTGCTCAGGACGTCAGGTTCACCCAGCACAGTGCTCAGGACGTCAGGTTCACCCAGCACAGTGCTCAGGACCTGAGGTTCACCCAGCACAGTGCTCAGGACGTCAGGTTCACCCAGCAGAGTGCTCAGGACATCAGGTTCACCGAGCACAGTGCTCAGAACGTCAGGTTCACCCAGCACATTGCTCATGACGTTAGGTTCACCCAGCACAGTGCTCAGGACGTCAGGTTCACCCAGCACAGTGCTCAGGTTCATCCAGCACAGTGCTCAGGACGTCAAGTTCACCCATCACAGTTCTCAGGACGTCAAGTTCACCCATCACAGTTCTCAGGACGTCAAGTTCACCCAAGACGTAAACGAAAGAAAACCAGCACAGAAACATTCTGCCCAACCCAGCCAAGTACAGCCAAGTACAGCCAAGTACACTGAACCATTACCAAACTTAACCGAGTACAGGTAAGTTCACCCAATTAAAGTCATGCGCAGGAAACCTCAACAAAGCTTAGCCAAGCTGAGAGAATCTCAGCCAAACACTTTACTACCACAAGCAACATTGGCCTGAGGAATAAATTCGTTCAGATTAGGTCTGGAATTTCACCTTATTTGATGAAAAGTAAAAACAAATAAGTTTATCCTTCACTCCCGACTTAATGAACTTTTTTTCAAGTTTTAAATTCAAGTTAAATCTTTTGTGGAGAGACTTGCGACTCTACAATGGCTAATTCTAGCTCTTGTCTCTTTAGTTCATTGTGTTAAAAATCCGCACTATCAAGATAGAAAAGAAAATCAGATTCACGATATCGTAAAAACACGATTGAAAATAAATGAGAGAACAAGTGAGGCTCGAATAACTTAATAACTCTTATTAAAATTCCAGTTCAGTAAAAATCCTGTCTATAAAAACACTCGTTTTTCAATTAGTCTCTTCCCCTTTTGTTTCAAGCTGGACAAAGTGGAAGACCCCGGTCAGACGACCAAAAGCTATTGCTGCGGGTCATCATGTGACTCAGGAAACACTTGTCCTGTTTCCTGACTAACCTTTCTTAACCTAAGCAAGATACATGACCTTGCTGGTGGGAGAACATGATGATGAGCGTAGAAGATCGCCTGAGATGTTCTATCGCCTCAGTTTTCTTCTCAGTGGTAGTTAAGATATAACTAACAAAGAGGATTTTGTTTATGGTATAAAATTCGAGTCACATAATAGAGGGAAATGTTTTTAAGTGTTTTATAAGGGATAATTTAACTTCTGTATACAACAAAAGTGGCGTTGTAACTCCTTTATATGGGATAATTTAACTTCTGTATACAACAAAAGTGGCGTTGTAACTCCTTTATATGGGATAATTTAACTTATGTATACAACAAAAGTGGCGTTGTAACTCCTTTATATGGGATAATTTAACTTATGTATACAACAAAAGTGGCGTTGTAACTCCTTTATATGGGATAATTTAACTTCTGTATACAACAAAAGTGGCGTTGTAACTCCTTTATATGGGATAATTTAACTTATGTATACAACAAAAGTGGCGTTGTAACTCCTTTATATGGGATAATTTAACATATGTATACAACAAAAGTGGCGTTGTAACTCCTTTAGTGTCTCATTGTAATCAAACTTATTTGAGTAAGAATTTTATAGTATTCCGTGACAAACAATAACATCGTCTAAAGTTTCACTGCCAGTTATTTAGTTTCTTTTGAGTTGCTGCAGCCATGGTATTGTGGACATAATTATCTGGTAAAAGCACCATTAAGTAACTGCTAGATTTTTTTTTCTTCTTGCAACTTACCGTTTTTATTTCGCTAATAGCAAGGGAAGGACTTACCCAATAGTCTTCAGAATTAGCATGTGTAGACACCTTATAACCAAAGTTGTTGTACCCATCCCCAGCATCCTTGAAAGTTGTTGTACCCATCCCCAGCATCCTTGAAAGTTGTTGTACCCATCCCCAGCATCCTTGAAAGTTGTTGTACCCATCCCCAGCATCCTTGAAAGTTGTTGTACCCATCCCCAGCATCCTTGAAAGTTGTACCCATCCCCAGCATCCTTGAAAGTTGTTTTACCCATCCCCAGCATCCTTGAAAGTTGTTGTACCCATCCCCAGCATCCTTGAAAGTTGTTGTACCCATCCCCAGCATCCTTGAAAGTTGTGTAAGAAAGGTATAAAATACCGAAAGTTGTTGTACCCATCCCCAGCATCCTTGAAAGTCCCAGATAACTTACTAACACCATCAGCGGTGTAGCATCAAACTTTAACAACAGCTGCCTCGTAATTCGACGACGCCGGAGAGTGAAATTCAAGCGTGTGTAAGCATGTTCGGCCATTTTTACTTGTAG
This sequence comes from Cherax quadricarinatus, assembly GCF_038502225.1. Taxonomy (NCBI): domain Eukaryota; kingdom Metazoa; phylum Arthropoda; class Malacostraca; order Decapoda; family Parastacidae; genus Cherax; species Cherax quadricarinatus. The sequence continues at coordinate 66,965,068 of NC_091294.1, read as the reverse complement.
AATCGTGTAAAATTGTTATTCCTGCTAAATATTTTTAAGTACTGAATGACTTCAGTAATTAATGGCTGATGTATCTTACGGACAGCACAGCACCTATTAACTTCAATTTTTGTACTGCCAAATTTGTCAATATACAAAAATACTCAACTGGAATCCTTGGGATCTGTGCCATAATTACGGCGCCCCCGTGGCCTGGTGGCTAAAGCTCTCGCTTCACACGGCGAGTGTCCTGGTTCGATTCCCGGCGAGGGTAGAAACATTGCGAATGTTTCTTTACACTGGTTATCTATGTTCACCATCAGTAAAATGGGTATCTGGGTGTTAGCCGACACCCAGATACCCTTTTAGTACTATGTCATTGATGTCAGCTAGGACTGTGTACCTCGTACATGTACTTGTAGTAAAAAAATATATTATTATTATCAGCATTATTATTATTGGAGAATACTTATGACTTTTTAATTTTTTTGGAATTCGTGTGTTTTCCTGAACCCATGGTGGTCCAGGGTGTTACTGGGCGCCATAAGTCCCAGTTTCCAAAATTTAATATATAGTGACTCAAGAAATCGTAATGACACGATTGCAAATAAACCATACCCCCGGCCGGGATTGAACCCGCGGTCATAGTGAAGGGACTTGAGCTAGAGTTCGTCACGGCCACGCTAGCTGGAGATTCGTCTGTAAAAACTTGCATTTGTGGTCACAGAGGTGCCTGTGCTAACTTTCGTATGGTGTAGAAATATACCTAGTTGGATGAATCTTATTGTGGCTAGCTGGTCTAGTGGCTAACGCGACGGGCTGGAGTTTTGAGACTCTATGACCGCGGGTTCAATCCCGGCCGGGGGTATGGTTTAATATATAGTGATAAGTATTTACATTAAATAACTAATAATGTTTCTTCTGGCGAGCTTCGGCATATTAAGATCAAGGCGACTTTTAACAAGCATGATAACCCATAAGTTTACTTTGAGAAGGTGCAAATTTATAATTTTAATGAAATTATAATCAAAAAATTGAATCATTGGTAATTAGATCAATTACTGGTGAATGGCTTTTCTGATCGATTTGTAAAGAAGAAAGAGGCACAATACCGTGACTGGAACAGTACGCAAGTAAACCGAACATAGAGAGGAGCTTACTATTTTGACTTTGTAAATGGTCTAAGTCGGACCGAAACGTCGTCGGGAACGTCGTCGTAAACGTCGTCGTAAACGTCGTCGTTAACGTCGTCGTAAACGTCGTCGTAAACGTCGTCGTAAACGTCGTCGTAAACGTCGTCGTAAACGTCGTCGTAAACGTCGTCGTAAACGTCGTCGTAAACGTCGTCGTAAACGTCGTCGTAAGCTCCTCCTATGTGGGGTTATTTGTATATCGATTTCTATAATTTCATCATTGTTGTTCGCTTTCAGCAGTTTAAATTTCTCTGCTAATTTTATTATACAAATTATTTTCCACGTAATAACTAGAGAATGTTTCAACTGATGGGATTTAAAGTTTAGAGTTTAAATCCGATTAAATGAAGCATTCTGTAGTGAGCAACCTTGTTAAGTGTGCCAAATTTGGCCAAATCTTTCATACAAAATCTTCTCGCCTGCCAACTAAAATTTATGGGAACATAATATTTGGGGTCTTGTAAGTATTGTGACAAAATTTTCCAATAATAAAAAATCACAGAGTATCGGTAAAATCAGAGAATATTGTAAGAAATATTTTGTAAACCAAGGTATTACACGAACGGAAAATATTGTGACGGAATTTTGACTTAATTAAAGGTCGCCCTTCCATGTTAGTAGTCTACCTGGAGGGCATTCCGGGGATCAACGTCCCCGCGGCCCGGTCCACGACCAGGCCTCCCGGTGGATCAGGGCCTGATCAACGAGGCTGTTACTACTGGCCGCACGTAATCCAACGTACGAACCACAGCCCGGCTGATCCGGCACCGTCTTTAGGTATCTGTCCAGCTCCCTCTTGAAGACAACCAGCGGTCTTCCCGTAATGCCCCTTATTGCTGGTGGGAGGCTGTTGAACAGTTTTGGGCCCCGCACACTTTTTGTGTTTTCTCTTAGTGTACCAGTGACGCCCCTACTTTTTACTGGGGGTATGTTGCATCGCCTGCCAACTCTTTTGCTTTCGTATGAAGTGATTGCTGTGTGCATATTAGGGACCAGTCCCTCCAGAATCTTCCAGGTGTAGATTACGATATATCTCTCTCGCCTGCGCTCTAGTGAGTACAAGTCAAGTGCTTCCAGGCGCTCCCAGTAGTTAAGGTGTTTGATGGAACTTATACGTGCAGTAAAGGTTCTCTGTACATTCTCTAGCTCTGCAATTTCACCTGCCTTGAATGGGGATGTTAATGTACAGCAGTATTCCAGCCTAGAAAGAATAAGTGATTTAAAAAGGATCATAACTGGCTTAGCATCTCTTGTCTTGAATGTTCTCATTATCCATCCTATCAGTTTCCTATCAGATGCGATAGTGGCATTGTTGTGATCCTTGAAGGCGAGATCCTCTGACATTACCACTCCCAGGTCTCTCACATTACTTTTTCTCTCTATTGTGTGATTGGAGTTTGTAGTATACTCAGTTCTAGTTATTATTTCCTCCAGTTTTCCATAACGGAGTAGTTGGAATTTGTCTTCATTGAACATCATATTGTTCTCTGTTGCCCATTGGAAAACTTGGTTTATATCTTCTTGGAGGCTAACAGTGTCCTCAATGGATGACACTCATGCAGATCCTAGTATCGTCTGCAAAAGATGATACAGTGCTGTGGTTTACATCTCTGTCTATGTCTGATATGAGAATAAGGAACAGGATAGGTGCGAGTACTGTGCCTTGTGGGACAGAGCTCTTCACTATGGCAGCATCTGATTTAACTCTGTTTACCACTACTATTTGTGTGCGATTGGTTAGAAAGTTGAAGATCCATCTGCCTACTTTGCCGGTTATCCCTTTAGCACGCATTTTGTGTGCTATTACACCATGGTCACACTTGTCAAAGGCTTTTGCAATGTCTGTGTATACTACATCCGCATTCTGTTTGTTTTCCAGTGCATCTAGGACCATATCATAGTGGTCAAGCAGTTGCGAAAGGTAGGAGCGACCTGCTCTGAAACCATGTTGCCCTGGGTTGTGCAATTTTTGGGAGTCTAGGTGGTTTGCTATCCTGCTTCTTAGAACTCTTTCAAAAATTTTTATGATGCGGGACGTTAAAGCTATTGGTCTGTAGTTCTTAGCTACTGCTTTGCTGCCACCTTTATGGAGTGGGGCTATATCTGTTGTTTTTAGTGACTGTGGAATCTCGCCTGTGTCTAAGCTTTTCTCCATAGCATACTTAGGGCCCGTGAGAGGGGTTTCTTGCAGTTTTTAATGAACACCAAGTTCCAGGAGTCTGGGCCTGGGGCTGAGTGCATGGGCATGTCGATGGCTTTCTCAAAGTCTAGTGGAGTTAAAGTTATGTCATAAATCTGGCCTACATTGGCAGGGTTTTGAGGCTCATTCATGAAAAAATTGTTTGGATCATCTATCTTTAAACTGGTTAGTGGCTCGCTGAACACTGAGTCATACTGCAATTTCAGTATCTCGCTCATTTCTTTGTTGTCGTCAGTGTAGGATCCATCTTGTCTGAGCAGGGGCCCTATACTTGAAGTGGTTTTTGACTTGTTTTTGGCGTATGAAAAGAAATATTTCGAATTTCTTTCAATTTCATTAATCGCTTTTAGCTCCTCTTGTCTCTCCTGGATCCTGTATGAGTCCTTTAACTTCAGCTCAATATTTTCCACTTCCCTGGTTAGTGCTACCTTCCATGTATCAGATAATCTGGCATTCTTGAGGAGCTCAATGATTCTTCGTCTTCTCCTGTAGAGGGAGCGTCTCTCTCTCTCTCCAGTTTACTTCTTTTCTTTTGTCTTATAGGAATATACCTTGAACATACTTCAGCTACCAGGATGGTGATCTTTTCGAGGCATTGGTTAGGGGGTCCATGTAATTTAAGATATCCTCCCAGCATGTTTCATTTAGGGCATAGTTTACCTGATCCCAGATGATGTTCTTGTTGAAGTTGAATTTGGTAAAGGTACCCTCATAACTGAATGCATCGTGCTGATCAGAACTCCTGTGCATGCAAGTCTGGACTTCGATTAGATTGTGATCAGAATTTGTTGTTTTTGATATTGTTATATTCCTTACCAGGTCCTCATTATTTGTGAAAATAAGGTCCAGTGTGTTCTCCAGTCTTGTTGGCTCCACTATTTGCTGACTTAGGGTGTGTTTGTTGCAGAAATTCAGCAGCTCCTGCGTGTGACACTTTTCATCTGAGCTACCTTCAGGGATTATTTCTGCTACGACATTATTTGCTATATTCTTCCATTTTGTGTGTCTTAGATTGAAGTCACCAAGCAGCAAGATGTTTGGGGATGGGGCTGGAAAGTTGTCCAGACAGGAGTCGATTTTTGACAGTTGTTTTTTGAACTGTTGGGAAGTTGCATCCGGTGGCTTATATACAAGTACAATGACTAAGTTTTAGTTCTCGATTTTTATTGTCAGAATTTCAACTACATCATTTGTGGTGTTCAATATCTCTGTGCAAATGAGAGACTCTTTGACATACAGGCCAACCCCCCCTTGTTGCCTGTTCTTTCTGTCGCATCTGAAAAGGTTGTATCCAGGTATCCATATTTCACTGTCAAAGTAATCTTTTGCGTGGGTCTCTGTGAAGGCTGCAAACAGTGAATTTGACTCCTCTAGAAGTCCACTAATGAAAGGTATTTTGTTGTTTGTGGATGGCTTAAGGCCCTGTATATTAGCAAATATAAATGAGGTTGTGTTGCATGTTTGTTGGGGGGATTTTGTTGTTGGCATCAGTAGTGGTGAGTCTGGAGGCGCCACTGACTGTACCTCCAGTCCAACAAGGCTCCAAGGTGGTGGACTTTTTGGTTATCTCTTTCCATTTTTTTCTTTGTTTCCTACCCCTAAAAATCACTTAAGATGTTGTCATAGCTACCATAGCTACTATGATGTGTTGTATGGGGTGTGTGCCTCCTGGTCCCTTTTAGATGATATGCAGTGCAATTGGTATTGTAACATTGTTTTTCAAGGACTGAAGACTGACATATCTCCGGGTGGAAGTGTTTGCAAGAGGCAGAACGACACACTCCCTTAGACAGAAGGTCACGGCATTTTTTTGGGATGCTCAAAGTTGCATGCCCCATTTGTTTTCCCTGATATTGCGTGTTTACAGATGCCCCAAATATAGTATTTGCTCCATTTTGTTTTTGGCTGGGTACAATTCGTGCTGGATGTGTTCTTAATCTGTGCTGGCCCTAGGGCTGAACTACAGTTCTCCAAAGCCAATCCAGAGACACCACCATCTGCTGTCATGGCACCAACATTTTTCCTGGGAGGGGATTCCCCGACTACATCTGTACCAGAGGCTATGACTGTGATGGTTGCAGAAGAGTCTACCCCAGAGGAGGGCTCCTCTACTACATCTGTACTAGGGGCTATGGCATTGGTGGCTGTGAAGGAGTCTAACTGAATCCGGATTTTTGCAATGGCTGGGGGCTGGGTCTGGGTCAGCCCTAAGGCTGGGGACTGAACTAGCTGTTGTTTTTGTTTCCCGTGTTTTTTCTAGTGTGTATCTGCTTATTTTTGGGTCAGTTGTTGTAGACTGGGCATTCTCTGTGTTAGACTTTACTCCTCTATCTTCTCATGCTCTATATATTCCAGGTAGACTATTCAATAGTTCCTCCTTTTTTCCGTGTTTGTTTATTAACCTCCTGAGTGCTTTCCTGATATCTGTCCATAGTTCCACATCCCTGTTGCAGATCCAGAAACACCTATCTAGATAGATGTCATTTTTGGTTGCAGTGTTTATTCTTGCACAGGTAACATGATGTTTCGAAAAGCCAACGTTGCATGTGATTCTAGATTTTTTCCCAAGAGCCTTTTCATATGTCCCACAGGTATACTGTACTGCCATCCTGCCTGTATCCTATTTGCAACTGGGTACCACAAGAACCTGATCTTCACTTTACCTTTCAGCTCTGCACGCAGATGTGGCTGTTATAGGTCAATACATGGGTATGTGGGATGTAATTTGTATGGAGACTTTTTACCCATTAAAAACTTTTATGTTGTATAACAACATATATCGTACATCCCACAGCATCTGATTCCTGTCATGATCACTGCTGTTTATCTTGTCCTGGACAGTTATATGTAGTGGTGGTGGCTGGGTTTCGGTGATGAAAGGTAGTTCGGTGGTCAGGGGTATGGGGTATGGGTGCCAACAGGGCTGGTGAGGACCATCCCCGCTGGTTGGGGTGTCGGAGGGGGAGGGTGGCGAGAGGATTTGGTGGTGGTTTATCAAGATTTTCCACTATCCAGTCACTGTATGTTCACTGTTTCCCTGCACATCAATCAACTATCTCTTATTTTATTACTTCTACTATGGCTTAATACTCATCCAGTTTGTATCCCCACGTCTCCACTTTGCTGGGTTTGGTGATAAGTGGGTCCGTGGTATGGGTGCCAGCAGGGGGGAACAAACCCCGCTGGTTGGGGTACGAAGGGGCGGGGGAGAGGTGGGGGGATCAAACTTGCGCAGTTTGTTCCCATATAATTACACCATAGCTTACACTAGCACTCGGTTTTAAAAGGTTTTAAAAGGATTACTCTCATCCACAATTCAGAACACTATATCACAGCCTATTCAAATCCTTTTTCCTCGTTATAACACCTGTACGAGTTTACATTTCTCTGTCGCCTCTGGCAATAATTTTCCTGGTGGTCAACCCATATATATATATATTCCATATATTGTACACTATGTATTGGGTATTTGACAGATTGCTGTAATCCACAATTTCAGATCACTATATCACAGAACATCAATACCTCACCATTCGCTATATTCCTTTTAGTGTGGATAATTTTAACACACTTTAAATGAATTTCTAGATTCGATATACATCCACACAATTTAAAAACGCTATTTTTTAGCATCAGCAAAATGAGTAAAGAATAATTTGATTTATTTATTAGGTAAATTTGGTTTTTCATGTTTTTCCAAAACAATTCTCAATGACGTAATTATTTTACTTGACTAAAACACAACAAAAGGATATATAATTAAAGATATTTTTTTTATTGATTTTTGTTCCCCTAAGAATGATACATATTCAGAAAATACTGAGTGCACCATCTGTTGTAACCTTGGCAATCATGGTGGGTGCACCATCTGTTGTAACCTTGGCAATCATGCTGGGTGCACCATCTGTTGTAACCTTGGCAATCATGGTGGGTGCACCATCTGTTGTAACCTTGGCAATCATGCTGGGTGCACCATCTGTTGTAACCTTGGCAATCATGCTGGGTGCACCATCTGTTGTAACCTTGGCAATCATGGTGGGTGTACCATCTGTTGTAACCTTGGCAATCATGCTGGGTGCACCATCTGTTGTAACCTTGGCAATCATGCTGGGTGCACCATCTGTTGTAACCATGGCAATCATGCAGGGAGAACCATCTGTTGTAACCTTGGCAATCATGCTGGGTGTACCATCTGTTGTAACCTTGGCAATCATGCTGGGTGCACCATCTGTTGTAACCTTGGCAATCATGCTGGGTGCACCATCTGTTGTAACCTTGGCAATCATGCTGGGTGCACCATCTGTTGTAACCTTGGCAATCATGCTGGGTGCACCATCTGTTGTAACCTTGGCAATCATGCTGGGTGCACCATCTGTTGTAACCTTGGCAATCATGCTGGGTGCACCATCTGTTGTAACCTTGGCAATCATGCTGGGTGCACCATCTGTTGCAACCTTGGCAATCATGCTGGGTGCACCATCTGTTGTAACCTTGGCAATCATGCTGGGTGCACCATCTGTTGTAACCTTGGCAATCATGCTGGGTGCACCATCTGTTGTAACCTTGGCAATCATGCTGGGTGCACCATCTGTTGTAACCTTGGCAATCATGCTGGGTGCACCATCTGTTGTAACCTTGGCAATCATGCTGGGTGCACCATCTGTTGTAACCTTGGCAATCATGCTGGGTGCACCATCTGTTGTAACCTTGGCAATCATGCTGGGTGCACCATCTGTTGTAACCTTGGCAATCATGCTGGGTGCACCATCTGTTGCAACCTTGGCAATCATGCTGGGTGCACCATCTGCTGTAACCTTGGCAATCATGGTGGGTGTACCATCTGCTGTAACCTTGGCAATCATGCTGGGTGCACCATCTGTTATAACCTTACCAATCATGCTGGGTGCACCATCTGTTGTAACCTCACCAATCATGCTGGGTGCACCATCTGTTGTAACCTCACCAATCATGCTGGGTGCACCATCTGTTGTAACCTTGGCAATCATGCTGGGTGCACCATCTGTTGTAACCTTGGCAATCATGCTGGGTGCACCATCTGTTGTAACCTTGGCAATCATGCTGGGTGCACCATCTGTTGTAACCTTGGCAATCATGCTGGGTGCACCATCTGTTGTAACCTTGGCAATCATGCTGGGTGCATCATCTGTTGTAACCTTGGCAATCATGGTGGGTGCACCATCTGTTGTAACCTTGGCAATCATGCTGGGTGCACCATCTGTTGTAACCTTGGCAATCATGATGGGTGCACAATCTGTTGTAACCTTGGCAATCATGCTGGGTGCACCATCTGTTGTAACCTTGGCAATCATGCTGGGTGCACCATCTGTTGTAACCTTGGCAATCATGCTGGGTGCACCATCTGTTGTAACCTTGGCAATCATGCTGGGTGCACCATCTGTTGTAACCTTGGCAATCATGCTGGGTGTACCATCTGTTGTAACCTTGGCAATCATGCTGGGTGCACCATCTGTTGTAACCTTGGCAATCATGCTGGGTGCACCATCTGTTGTAACCTTGGCAATCATGCTGGGTGCACCATCTGTTGTAACCTTGGCAATCATGCTGGGTGTACCATCTGTTGTAACCTTGGCAATCATGCTGGGTGCACCATCTGTTGTAACCTTGGCAATCATGCTGGGTGCACCATCCGTTACAACCTTACCAATCATGCTGGGTGCACCATCTGTTGGAACCTCACCAATCATGCTGCGTGCACCATCTGTTGTAACCTCACCAATCATGCTGGGTGCACCATCTGTTCTAACCTTAGCAATCATGCTGGGTGCACCATCTGTTGTAACCTTAGCAATCATGCTGGGTGCACCATCTGTTGTAACCATAGCAATCATGCTGGGTGCACCATCTGTTGTAACCTTAGCAATCATGCTGGGTGCGCCATCTGTTGTAACCTTACCAATCATGCTGGGTGCGCCATCTGTTGTAACCTTACCAATCTTGCTGGGTGTACCATCTGTTGTAACCTTGGCAATCATTCTGGGTGCACCATCTGTTGTAACCTTACCAATCATGCTGGGTGCACCATCTGTTGTAACCTTGGCAATCATGCTGGGTGCGCCATCTGTTGTAACCTTACCAATCATGCTGGGTGCACCATCTGTTGTAACCTTGGCAATCATGCTGGGTGCACCATCTGTTGTAACCTCACCAATCATGCTGGGTGCACCATCTGTTGTAACCTCACCAATCATGCTGGGTGCACCATCTGTTGTAACCTCACCAATCATGCTGGGTGCACCATCTGTTGCAACATTGGCAATCATGCTGGGTGCACCATATGTTGTAACCTCACCAATCATGCTGGGTGCACCATCTGTTGTAACCTCACCAATCATGCTGGGTGCACCATCTGTTGTAACCTCACCAATCATGCTGGGTGCACCATCTGTTGTAACCTTGGCAATCATGCTGGGTGCACCATCTGTTGTAACCTCACCAATCATGCTGGGTGCACCATCTGTTGTAACCTTGGCAATCATGCTGGGTGCACCATCTGTTGTAACCTCACCAATCATGCTGGGTGCACCATCTGTTGTAACCTTGGCAATCATGCTGGGTGCACCATCTGTTGTAACCTCACCAATCATGCTGGGTGCACCATCTGTTGTAACCTTGGCAATCATGCTGGGTGCACCATCTGTTGTAACCTCACCAATCATGCTGGGTGCACCATCTGTTCTAACCTTGGCAATCATGCTGGGTGCACCATCTGTTGTAACCTCACCAATCATGCTGGGTGCACCATCTGTTGTAACCTCACCAATCATGCTGGGTGCACCATCTGTTGTAACCTCACCAATCATGCTGGGTGCACCATCTGTTGTAACCTCACCAATCATGCTGGGTGCACCATCTGTTGTAACCTTGGCAATCATGCTGGGTGCACCATCTGTTGTAACCTCACCAATCATGCTGGGTGCACAATCTGTTGTAACCTTGGCAATCATGCTGGGTGCACCATCTGTTGTAACCTTGGCAATCATGCTGGGTGCACCATCTGTTGTAACCTTACCAATCATGCTGGGTGCACCATCTGTTGTATCCTCACCAATCATGCTGGGTGCACCATCTGTTGTAACCTCACCAATCATGCTGGGTGCACAATCTGTTGTAACCTTGGCAATCATGCTGGGTGCACCATCTGTTGTAACCTTGGCAATCATGCTGGGTGCACCATCTGTTGTAACCTTACCAATCATGCTGGGTGCACCATCTGTTGTATCCTCACCAATCATGCTGGGTGCACCATCTGTTGTAACCTCACCAATCATGCTGGGTGCTCCATCTGTTGTAACCTTACCAATCATGCTGGGTGCACCATCTGTTGTAACCTCACCAATCATGCTGGGTGCTCCATCTGTTGTAACCTTACCAATCATGCTGGGTGCACCATCTGTTGTAACCTCACCAATCATGCTGGGTGCTCCATCTGTTGTAACCTTACCAATCATGCTGGGTGCACCATCTGTTGTAACCTCACCAATCATGCTGGGTGCTCCATCTGTTGTAACCTTACCAATCATGCTGGGTGCACCATCTGTTGTAACCTTGGCAATCATGCTGGGTGCACCATCTGTTGTAACCTTGGCAATCATGCTGGGTGCACCATCTGTTGTAACCTTGGCAATCATGCTGGGTGCACCATCTGTTGTAACCTTGGCAATCATGCTGGGTGCACCATCTGTTGTAACCTTGGCAATCATGCTGGGTGCACCATCTGTTGTAACCTTGGCAATCATGCTGGGTGCACCATCTGTTGTAACCTTGGCAATCATGCTGGGTGCACCATCTGTTGTAACCTTGGCAATCATGCTGGGTGCACCATCTGTTGTAACCTCACCAATCATGCTGGGTGCACCATCTGTTGTAACCTTGGCAATCATGCTGGGTGCACCATCTGTTGTAACCTCACCAATCATGCTGGGTGCACCATCTGTTGTAACCTTGGCAATCATGCTGGGTGCACCATCTGTTGTAACCTCACCAATCATGCTGGGTGCACCATCTGTTGTAACCTTGGCAATCATGCTGGGTGCACCATCTGTTGTAACCTTGGCAATCATGCTGGGTGCACCATCTGTTGTAACCTTGGCAATCATGCTGGGTGCACCATCTGTTGTAACCTTGGCAATCATGCTGGGTGCACTTTAGAAATGTCAATCTGTCCAATAGATAATTCGTTCATAACTGCTTTACATATTTCAGCCCCAGTGGTACCCTCAGGTAGTGTTACAACCCCAGTGGTACCCTCAGGTAGTGTTACAACCCCAGTGGTACCCTCAGGTAGTGTTACAACCCCAGTGGTACGCTCAGGTAGTGTTACAACCCCAGTGGTACGCTCAGGTAGTGTTACAACCCCAGTGGTACCCTCAGGTAGTGTTACAACCCCAGTGGTACCCTCAGGTAGTGTTACAACCCCAGTGGTACCCTCAGGTAGTGTTACAACCCCAGTGGTACCCTCAGGTAGTGTTACAACCCCAGTGGTACCCTCAGGTAGTGTTACAACCCCAGTGGTACCCTCAGGTAGTGTTACAACCCCAGTGGTACCCTCAGGTAGTGTTACAACCCTAGTGGTACCCTCAGGTAGTGTTACAACCCCAGTGGTACCCTCAGGTAGTGTTACAACCCTAGTGGTACCCTCAGGTAGTGTTACAACCCCAGTGGTACCCTCAGGTAGTGTTACAACCCCAGTGGTACCCTCAGGTAGTGTTACAACCCCAGTGGTACCCTCAGGTAGTGTTACAGCCCTAGTGGTACCCTCAGGTAGTGTTACAACCCCAGTGGTACCCTCAGGTAGTGTTACAACCCCAGTGGTACCCTCAGGTAGTGTTACAACCCCAGTGGTACCCTCAGGTAGTGTTACAACCCCAGTGGTACCCTCAGGTAGTGTTACAACCCCAGTGGTACCCTCAGGTAGTGTTACAACCCTAGTGGTACCCTCAGGTAGTGTTACAACCCCAGTGGTACCCTCAGGTAGTGTTACAACCCCAGTGGTACCCTCAGGTAGTGTTACAACCCCAGTGGTACCCTCAGGTAGTGTTACAACCCCAGTGGTACCCTCAGGTAGTGTTACAACCCTAGTGGTACCCTCAGGTAGTGTTACAACCCCAGTGGTACCCTCAGATAGTGTTACAACCCCAGTGGTACCCTCAGGTACTGTTACAACCCCAGTGGTACCCTCAGGTAGTGTTACAACACCAGTGGTACCCTCAGTTAGTGTTACAACCCCAGTGGTACCCTCAGGTAGTGTTACAACCCCAGTGGTACCCTCAGGTAGTGTTACAACCCCAGTGGTACCCTCACGTAGTGTTACAACCCCAGTGGTACCCTCAGGTAGTGTTACAACCCCAGTGGTACGCTCAGGTAGTGTTACAACCCCAGTGGTACGCTCAGGTAGTGTTACAACCCCAGTGGTACGCTCAGGTAGTGTTACTACCCCAGTGGTACGCTCAGTAGTGTTACATCCCCAGTGGTACGCTCAGGTAGTGTTACAACACCAGTGGTACGCTCAGGTAGTGTTACAACCCCAGGGGTACGCTCAGGTAGTGTTACAACCCCAGTGGTACGCTCAGCTAGTGTTACAACCCTAGTGGTACGCTCAGGTAGTGTTACAACCCCAGTGGTACGCTCAGGTAGTGTTACAACCCCTGTGGTACGCTCAGGTAGTGTTACAACCCCAGTGGTACGCTCAGGAAGTGTTGCAACCCCAGTGGTACGCTCAGGTAGTGTTACATCCCCAGTGGTACGCTTAGGTAGTGTTACAACCCCAGTGGTACGCTCAGGTAGTGTTACAACCCCAGTGGTACGCCCAGGTAGTGTTACAACCCCAGTGGTACGCTCAGGTAGTGTTACAACCCCAGTGGTACGCTCAGGTAGTGTTACAACCCCAGTGGTACCCTCAGGTAGTGTTACAACCCCAGTGGTACGCTCAGGCAGTGTTACAACCCCAGTGGCACCCTCAGGTAGTGTTACAACCCCAATGGTACGCTCAGGTAGTGTTACAACCCCAATGTTCGCTCAGGTAGTGTTACAACCCCAGTGGTACCCTCAGGTAGTGTTACAACCCCAGTGGTACCCTCAGGTAGTGTTACAACCCCAGTGTTACCCTCAGGTAGTGTTACAACCCAAGTGGTACGCTCAGGTAGTGTTACAACCCCAGTGGTACGGTCAGGTAGTGTTACAACCCCAGTGGTACGGTCAGGTAGTGTTACAACGCCAGTGGTACGGTCAGGTACTGTTACAACCCCAGTGGTACGGTTACGTAGTGTTACAACCCCAGTGGTACGGTCAGGTAGTGTTACAACCCCAGTGGTACTCTCAGGTAGTTTTATAACCCCAGTGGTACGCTCAGGTAGTGTTACAACCCCAGTGGTACGCTCGGGTAGTGTTACAACCCCAGTGGTACGCTCGGGTAGTGTTACAACCCCATTGGTACGCTCAGGTAGTGTTACAACCCCAGTGGTACGCTCAGGTAGTGTTACAACCCCAGTGGTACCCTCAGGTAGTGTTACAGCCCCAATGGTCGCTCAGGTAGTGTTACATCCCCAGTGGTACGGTCAGGTAGTGTTACAACCTCAATGGTATCCTCAGGTAGTGTTACAACCCCAGTGGTACGCTCAGGTAGTGTTACAACCCCAGTGGTACGCTCAGGTAGTGTTACAACCCCAGTGGTACTCTCAGGTAGTGTTACAACCCCAGTGGTACCCTCAGGTAGTGTTACAACCCCAGTGGTACCCTCAGGTAGTGTTACAACCCCAGTGGTACGCTCAGGTAGTGTTACAACCCCAATGGTACCCTCAGGTAGTGTTACAACCCCAGTGGTACCCTCAGGTAGTGTTACAACCCCAGTGGTACGCTCAGGTAGTGTTACAACCCCAATGGTACTCTCAGGTAGTGTTACAACCCCAGTGGTACCCTCAGGTAGTGTTACAACCCCAGTGGTACGCTCAGGTAGTGTTACAACCCCAGTGGTACGCTCAGGTAGTGTTACAACCCCAATGGTCGCTCAGGTAGTGTTACATCGCCAGTGGTACGCTCAAGTAGTGTTACAACCCCAATGATACCCTCAGGTAGTGTTACAACCCCAGTGGTACCCTCAGTGTTACAACCCCAATGGTCGCTCAGGTAGTGTTACAACCCCAGTGGTACGCTCAGGTAATGTTACATCCCCAGTGGTACCCTCAGTGTTACAACCCCAGTGGTACGCTCAGGTAGTGTTACAACCCCAGTGGTACGCTCAGGTAGTGTTACATCCCCAGTGGTACCCTCAGGTAGTGTTACAACCCCAGTGGTACCCTGAGGTAGTGTTACAACCCCTGTGGTACCCTCAGGTAGTGTTACAACCCCAGTGGTACGCTCAGCTAGTGTTACAACCCCTGTGGTACGCTCAGGTAGTGTTACAACCAGAGTGGTACGGTCAGGTAGTGTTACAACCCCAGTGGTACTGTCAGGTAGTGTTACAACCCCAGTGGTACTGTCAGGTAGTGTTACAACCCCAGTGGTACTGTCAGGTAGTGTTACAACCCCAGTGGTACTGTCAGGTAGTGTTACAACCCCAGTGGTACTCTCAGGTAGTGTTATAACCCCAGTGGTACGTTCAGGTAGTGTTACAATCCCAGTGGTACGCTCAGGTAGTGTTACGAACCCATTGGTACCCTGAGGTAGTGTTACAACCCCAATGGTCGCTCAGGTAGTGTTACTACCCCAGTGGTACGCTCAGGTAGTTTTACAACCCCAGTGGTACCCTCAGGTAGTGTTACAACCCCAATGGTCGCTCAGGTAGTGTTACAACCCCAGTGGTACCCTCAGGTAGTGTTACAACCCCAATGGTCGCTCAGGTAGTGTTACAACCTCAGTGGTACGCTCAGGTAATGTTACATCCCCAGTGGTACCCTCAGTGTTACAACCCCAGTGGTACCCTCAGGTAGTGTTACAACCCCAGTGGTACGCTCAGATAGTGTTACAACCCCAGTGGTACGCTCAGGTAGTGTTACAACCCCAGTGGTACGCTCAGATAGTGTTACAACCCCAGTGGTACGCTCGGGTAGTGTTACAACCCCAGTGGTACGTTCAGGTAGTGTTACAACCCCAGTGGTACGCTCAGGTAGTGTTACAACCCCAGTTGTACGCTCAGGTAGTGTTATAACCCCAGTGGTACGCTCAGATAGTGTTACAACCCCAGTTGTACGCTCAGGTAGTGTTATAACCCCAGTGGTACGCTCAGATAGTGTTACAACCCCAGTGGTACGTTCAGGTAGTGTTACAACCCCAGTGGTACGCTCAGGTAGTGTTACAACCCCAGTTGTACGCTCAGGTAGTGTTATAACCCCAGTGGTACGCTCAGATAGTGTTACAACCCCAGTGGTACGCTCAGGTAGTGTTACAACCCCAGTGGTACGCTCAGGTAGTGTTACAACCCCAGTTGTACGCTCAGGTAGTGTTATACCCCCAGTGGTACGCTCAGATAGTGTTACAACCCCAGTGGTACGCTCAGATAGTGTTACAACCCCAGTGGTACGCTCGGGTAGTGTTACATCCCCAGTGGTACGCTCAGGTAGTGTTATAACCCCAGTGGTACGCTCAGATAGTGTTACAACCCCAGTGGTACGCTCAGGTAGTGTTACAACCCCAGTGGTACGCTCAGGTAGTGTTACGACCCCATTGGTACGCTCAGGTAGTGTTACGACCCCATTGGTACGCTCAGATAGTGTTACAACCCCAGTGGTACGCTCAGGAAGTGTTACAACCCCAGTGGTACACTCAGGTAGTGTTACGACCCCATTGGTACGCTCAGATAGTGTTACAACCCCAATGGTCGCTCAGGTAGTGTTACAACCCCGGTGGTACGCTCAGGTAGTGTTACATCCCCAGTGGTACCCTCAGGTAGTGTTACAACCCCAGTGGTACGCTCAGGTAGTGTTACAACCCCAGTGGTACCCTCAGGTAGTGTTACAACCCCAGTGGTACGCTCAGGTAGTGTTACAACCCCAGTGGTACCCTCAGGTAGTGTTACAACCGCAGTGGTACCCTCAGGTAGTGTTACAACCCCAGTGGTACCCTCAGGTAGTGTTACAACCCCAGTGGTACCCTCAGGTAGTGTTACAACCCCAGTGGTACGCTCAGGTAGTGTTACAACCCCAGTGGTACGCTCAGGTAGTGTTACACCCCCAGTGGTACGCTCAGGTAGTGTTACAACCCCTGTGGTACGCTCAGGTAGTGTTACATCCCCAGTGGTACGCTCAGGTAGTGTTACAACCCCTGTGGTACGCTCAGGTAGTGTTACATCCCCAGTG
This sequence comes from Cherax quadricarinatus, assembly GCF_038502225.1. Classification (NCBI taxonomy): domain Eukaryota; kingdom Metazoa; phylum Arthropoda; class Malacostraca; order Decapoda; family Parastacidae; genus Cherax; species Cherax quadricarinatus. The sequence goes on along the minus strand of NC_091294.1, from coordinate 66,948,365 downwards.
GTACGCTCAAGTAGTGTTACAACCCCAGTGGTACGCTCAGGTAGTGTTACAACCCCAGTGGTACGCTCAGGTAGTGTTACATCCCCAGTGGTACGCTCAGGTAGTGTTACAACCCCAGTGGTACGCTCAGGTAGTGTTACAACCCCAATGGTCGCTCAGGTAGTGTTACAACCCCAGTGGTACGCTCAGGTAGTGTTACATCCCCAGTGGTACGCTCAGGTAGTGTTACAACCCCAGTGGTACCCTCAGGTAGTGTTACAACCCCAGTGGTACCCTCAGGTAGTGTTACAACCCCAGTGGTACGCTCAGGTAGTGTTACAACCCCAATGGTCGCTCAGGTAGTTTTACAACCCCAGTGGTACCCTCAGGTAGTGTTACAACCCCAGTGGTACCCTCAGGTAGTGTTACAACCCCAGTGGTACCCTCAGGTAGTGTTACAACCCAAGTGGTACGCTCAGGTAGTGTTACAACCCCAGTGGTACGCTCAGGTAGTGTTACAACCCCAGTGGTACGCTCAGGTAGTGTTACAACCCCAGTGGTACGCTCAGGTAGTGTTACAACCCCAGTGGTACGCTCAGCTAGTGTTACAAGCCCAGTGGTACGCTCAGGTAGAGTTACAACCCCAATGATCACTCAGGTAGTGTTACATCCCCAGTGGTACCCTCAGGTAGTGTTACAACCCCAGTGGTACCCTCAGGTAGTGTTGCAACCCCAGTGGTACGCTCAGGTAATGTTACATCCCCAGTGGTACCCTCAGTGTTACAACCCCAGTGGTACCCTCAGGTAGTGTTACAACCCCAGTGGTACGCTCAGATAGTGTTACAACCCCAGTGGTACGCTCAGGTAGTGTTACAACCCCAGTGGTACGCTCAGATAGTGTTACAACCCCAGTGGTACGCTCGGGTAGTGTTACAACCCCAGTGGTACGTTCAGGTAGTGTTACAACCCCAGTGGTACGCTCAGGTAGTGTTACAACCCCAGTTGTACGCTCAGGTAGTGTTATAACCCCAGTTGTACGCTCAGATAGTGTTACAACCCCAGTTGTACGCTCAGGTAGTGTTATAACCCCAGTGGTACGCTCAGATAGTGTTACAACCCCAGTGGTACGCTCGGGTAGTGTTACAACCCCAGTGGTACGTTCAGGTAGTGTTACAACCCCAGTGGTACGCTCAGGTAGTGTTACAACCCCAGTTGTACGCTCAGGTAGTGTTATAACCCCAGTGGTACGCTCAGATAGTGTTACAACCCCAGTGGTACGCTCAGGTAGTTTTACAACCCCAGTGGTACGCTCAGGTAGTGTTACAACCCCAGTTGTACGCTCAGGTAGTGTTACACCCCCAGTGGTACGCTCAGATAGTGTTACAACCCCAGTGGTACGCTCAGATAGTGTTACAACCCCAGTGGTACGCTCAGGTAGTGTTACAACCCCAGTGGTACGCTCAGGTAGTGTTACGACCCCATTGGTACGCTCAGATAGTGTTACAACCCCAATGGTACGCTCAGGTAGTGTTACAACCCCAGTGGTACACTCAGGTAGTGTTACGACCCCATTGGTACGCTCAGATAGTGTTACAACCCCAATGGTCGCTCAGGTAGTGTTACAACCCCGGTGGTACGCTCAGGTAGTGTTACATCCCCAGTGGTACCCTCAGGTAGTGTTACAACCCCAGTGGTACGCTCAGGTAGTGTTACAACCCCAGTGGTACCCTCAGGTAGTGTTACAACCCCAGTGGTACGCTCAGGTAGTGTTACAACCCCAGTGGTACCCTCAGGTAGTGTTACAACCCCAGTGGTACCCTCAGGTAGTGTTACAACACCAGTGGTACCCTCAGGTAGTGTTACAACCCCAGTGGTACCCTCAGGTAGTGTTACAACCCCAGTGGTACGCTCAGGTAGTGTTACAACCCCAGTGGTACGCTCAGGTAGTGTTACACCCCCAGTGGTACGCTCAGGTAGTGTTACAACCCCTGTGGTACGCTCAGGTAGTGTTACATCCCCAGTGGTACGCTCAGGTAGTGTTACAACCCCTGTGGTACGCTCAGGTAGTGTTACATCCCCAGTGGTACGCTCAGGTAGTGTTACAACCCCAGTGGTACGCTCAGGTAGTGTTACAACCCCAGTGGTACGCTCAGGTAGTGTTACATCCCCAGTGGTACGCTCAGGTAGTGTTACAACCCCAGTGGTACGCTCAGGTAGTGTTACAACCCCAATGGTTGCTCAGGTAGTGTTACAACCCCAGTGGTACGCTCAGGTAGTGTTACATCCCCAGTGGTACGCTCAGGTAGTGTTACAACCCCAGTGGTACCCTCAGGTAGTGTTACAACCCCAGTGGTACCCTCAGGTAGTGTTACAACCCCAGTGGTACGCTCAGGTAGTGTTACAACCCCAATGGTCGCTCAGGTAGTGTTACAACCCCCGTGGGACGCTCAGGTAGTGTTACAACCCCAGTGGTACCCTCAGGTAGTGTTACAACCCAAGTGGTACGCTCAGGTAGTGTTACAACCCCAGTGGTACGCTCAGGTAGTGTTACAACCCCAGTGGTACGCTCAGGTAGTGTTACAACCCCAGTGGTACGCTCAGGTAGTGTTACAACCCCAGTGGTACGCTCAGGTAGTGTTACAACCCCAGTGGTACGCTCAGCTAGTGTTACAACCCCAGTGGTACCCTCAGGTAGAGTTACAACCCCAATGATCACTCAGGTAGTGTTACATCCCCAGTGGTACCCTCAGGTAGTGTTACAACCCCAGTGGTACCCTCAGGTAGTGTTGCAACCCCAGTGGTACGCTCAGGTAGAGTTACAACCCCAGTGGTACGCTCAGGTAGTGTTACAACCCCAGTGGTACCCTCAGGTAGTGTTACAACCCCAATGGTACGCTCAGGTAGTGTTACAACCCCAGTGGTACGCTCAGGTAGTGTTACAACCCCAATGGTCGCTCAGGTAGTGTTACAACCCCAGTGGTACGCTCAGGTAGTGTTACATCCCCAGTGGTACGCTCAGGTAGTGTTACAACCCCAGTGGTACCCTCAGGTAGTGTTACAACCCCAGTGGTACCCTCAGGTAGTGTTACAACCCCAGTGGTACGCTCAGGTAGTGTTACAACCCCAATGGTCGCTCAGGTAGTTTTACAACCCCAGTGGTACCCTCAGGTAGTGTTACAACCCCAGTGGTACCCTCAGGTAGTGTTACAACCCCAGTGGTACCCTCAGGTAGTGTTACAACCCAAGTGGTACGCTCAGGTAGTGTTACAAACCCAGTGGTACGCTCAGGTAGTGTTACAACCCCAGTGGTACGCTCAGGTAGTGTTACAACCCCAGTGGTACGCTCAGGTAGTGTTACAACCCCAGTGGTACGCTCAGCTAGTGTTACAAGCCCAGTGGTACGCTCAGGTAGAGTTACAACCCCAATGATCACTCAGGTAGTGTTACATCCCCAGTGGTACCCTCAGGTAGTGTTACAACCCCAGTGGTACCCTCAGGTAGTGTTGCAACCCCAGTGGTACGCTCAGGTAATGTTACATCCCCAGTGGTACCCTCAGTGTTACAACCCCAGTGGTACCCTCAGGTAGTGTTACAACCCCAGTGGTACGCTCAGATAGTGTTACAACCCCAGTGGTACGCTCAGGTAGTGTTACAACCCCAGTGGTACGCTCAGATAGTGTTACAACCCCAGTGGTACGCTCGGGTAGTGTTACAACCCCAGTGGTACGTTCAGGTAGTGTTACAACCCCAGTGGTACGCTCAGGTAGTGTTACAACCCCAGTTGTACGCTCAGGTAGTGTTATAACCCCAGTGGTACGCTCAGATAGTGTTACAACCCCAGTTGTACGCTCAGGTAGTGTTATAACCCCAGTGGTACGCTCAGATAGTGTTACAACCCCAGTGGTACGCTCGGGTAGTGTTACAACCCCAGTGGTACGTTCAGGTAGTGTTACAACCCCAGTGGTACGCTCAGGTAGTTTTACAACCCCAGTTGTACGCTCAGGTAGTGTTAGAACCCCAGTGGTACGCTCAGATAGTGTTACAACCTCAGTGGTACGCTCAGGTAGTTTTACAACCCCAGTGGTACGCTCAGGTAGTGTTACAACCCCAGTTGTACGCTCAGGTAGTGTTACACCCCCAGTGGTACGCTCAGATAGTGTTACAACCCCAGTGGTACGCTCAGATAGTGTTACAACCCCAGTGGTACGCTCAGGTAGTGTTACAACCCCAGTGGTACGCTCAGGTAGTGTTACGACCCCATTGGTACGCTCAGATAGTGTTACAACCCCAATGGTACGCTCAGGTAGTGTTACAACCCCAGTGGTACACTCAGGTAGTGTTACGACCCCATTGGTACGCTCAGATAGTGTTACAACCCCAATGGTCGCTCAGGTAGTGTTACAACCCCGGTGGTACGCTCAGGTAGTGTTACATCCCCAGTGGTACCCTCAGGTAGTGTTACAACCCCAGTGGTACGCTCAGGTAGTGTTACAACCCCAGTGGTACCCTCAGGTAGTGTTACAACCCCAGTGGTACGCTCAGGTAGTGTTACAACCCCAGTGGTACCCTCAGGTAGTGTTACAACCCCAGTGGTACCCTCAGGTAGTGTTACAACCCCAGTGGTACCCTCAGGTAGTGTTACAACCCCAGTGGTACCCTCAGGTAGTGTTACAACCCCAGTGGTACGCTCAGGTAGTGTTACAACCCCAGTGGTACGCTCAGGTAGTGTTACACCCCCAGTGGTACGCTCAGGTAGTGTTACAACCCCTGTGGTACGCTCAGGTAGTGTTACATCCCCAGTGGTACGCTCAGGTAGTGTTACAACCCCAGTGGTACGCTCAGGTAGTGTTACAACCCCAGTGGTACGCTCAGGTAGTGTTACATCCCCAGTGGTACGCTCAGGTAGTGTTACAACCCCAGTGGTACGCTCAGGTAGTGTTACAACCCCAATGGTTGCTCAGGTAGTGTTACAACCCCAGTGGTACGCTCAGGTAGTGTTACATCCCCAGTGGTACGCTCAGGTAGTGTTACAACCCCAGTGGTACCCTCAGGTAGTGTTACAACCCCAGTGGTACCCTCAGGTAGTGTTACAACCCCAGTGGTACGCTCAGGTAGTGTTACAACCCCAATGGTCGCTCAGGTAGTTTTACAACCCCTGTGGTACCCTCAGGTAGTGTTACAACCCCAGTGGTACCCTCAGGTAGTGTTACAACCCCAGTGGTACCCTCAGGTAGTGTTACAACCCAAGTGGTACGCTCAGGTAGTGTTACAACCCCAGTGGTACGCTCAGGTAGTGTTACAACCCCAGTGGTACGCTCAGGTAGTGTTACAACCCCAGTGGTACGCTCAGGTAGTGTTACAACCCCAGTGGTACGCTCAGGTAGTGTTACAACCCCAGTGGTACGCTCAGCTAGTGTTACAACCCCAGTGGTACCCTCAGGTAGAGTTACAACCCCAATGATCACTCAGGTAGTGTTACATCCCCAGTGGTACCCTCAGGTAGTGTTACAACCCCAGTGGTACCCTCAGGTAGTGTTGCAACCCCAGTGGTACGCTCAGGTAGAGTTACAACCCCAGTGGTACGCTCAGGTAGAGTTACAACCCCAGTGGTACGCTCAGGTAGTGTTACAACCCCAGTGGTACCCTCAGGTAGTGTTACAACCCCAATGGTACGCTCAGGTAGTGTTACAACCCCAATGTTCGCTCAGGTAGTGTTACAACCCCAGTGGTACCCTCAGTTAGTGTTACAACCCCAGTGGTACCCTCAGGTAGTGTTACAACCCCAGTGTTACCCTCAGGTAGTGTTACAACCCAAGTGGTACGCTCAGGTAGTGTTACAACCCCAGTGGTACGCTCAGGTAGTGTTACAACCCCAGTGGTACGCTCAGGTAGTGTTACAACCCCAGTGGTACGCTCAGCTAGTGTTACAACCCCAGTGGTACGCTCAGCTAGTGTTACAACCCCAGTGGTACGCTGAGGTAGTGTTACAACCCCAGTGGTACCCTCAGGTAGAGTTACAACCCCAATGATCACTCAGGTAGTGTTACAACCCCAGTGGTACCCTCAGGTAGTGTTACAACCCCAGTGGTACCCTCAGGTAGTGTTACAACCCCAGTGGTACGCTCAGGTAGAGTTACAACCCCAGTGGTACGCTCAGGTAGAGTTACAACCCCAGTGGTACGCTCAGGTAGTGTTACAACCCCAGTGGTACCCTCAGGTAGTGTTAGAACCCCAGTGGTACCCTCAGTTAGTGTTACAACCCCAGTAGTACCCTCAGGTAGTGTTACAACCCCAGTGGTACGCTCAGGTAGTGTTACAACCCCAGTGGTACGCTCAGGTAGTGTTACAACCCCAGTGGTACGCTCAGGTAGTGTTACAACCCCAGTGGTACGCTCAAGTAGTGTTACAACCCCAGTGGTACGCTCAGGTAGAGTTACAACCCCAGTGGTACGCTCAGGTAGTTTTACAACCCCAGTGGTACCCTCAGGTAGTGTTACGACCCCATTGGTACGCTCAGATAGTGTTACAACCCCAATGGTCGCTCAAGTAGTGTTACAACCCCAGTGGTACCCTCAGGTAGTGTTACAACCCCAATGGTCGCTCAGGTAGTGTTACAACCCCAGTGGTACGCTCAGGTAATATTACATCCCCAGTGGTAACCTCAGTGCTACAACCCCAGTGGTACGCTCAGGTAGTGTTACAACCTCAGTGGTACGCTCAGGTAGTGTTACAACCCCAATGGTCTATCAGGTAGTGTTACATCCCCAGTGGTACCCTCAGGTAGTGTTACAAACCCAATGGTACCCTCAGGTAGTGTTACAAACCCAATGGTCGCTCAGGTAGTGTTACAACCCCAGTGGTACGCTCAGGTAGTGTTACAACCCCAGTGGTACGCTCAGGTAGTGTTACAACCCCAGTGGTACGCTCAGGTAGTGTTACAAACCCAATGGTCTATCAGGTAGTGTTACATCCCCAGTGGTACCCTCAGGTAGTGTTACATCCCCAGTGGTACCCTCAGGTAGTGTTACAACCCCTGTGGTACCCTCAGGTAGTGTTACAACCACAGTGGTACCCTCAGGTAGTGTTACAACCCCAGTGGTACCCTCAGGTAGTGTTACATCCCCAGTGGTACCCTCAGGTAGTGTTACAATCCCAGTGGTACGCTCAGGTAGTGTTACATCCCCAGTGGTACCCTCAGGTAGTGTTACAACCCCAGTGGTACCCTCAGGTAGTGTTACAACCCCAGTGGTAACCTCAGGTAGTGTTACAACCCCAGTGGTACCCTCAGGTAGTGTTACAATCCCAGTGGTACGCTCAGGTAGTGTTACAACCTCAGTGGTACACTCAGGTAGTGTTACAACCTCAGTGGAACGCTCAGGTAGTGTTGCAACCCCAGTGGTACGTTCAGGTAGTATTTCAACCCAAGTGGTACGCTCAAGCAGTGTTACAACCACAGTGGTACACTCAGGTAGTGTTACAACCCCAGTGGTACACTCAGGTAGTGTTACAACCCCAATGGTACGCTCAGGTAGAGTTACAACCCCAGTGATACACTCAGGTAGTGTTACAACCCCAGTGGTACCCTCAGGTAGTGTTACAACCCCAGTGGTACGCTCAGGTAGTTTTACAACCCCAATGGTCACTCAGGTAGTGTTACATCCCCAGTGGTACCCTCAGGTAGTGTTACAACCCCAGTGGTACCCTCAGGTAGTGTTACATCCCCAGTGGTACGCTCAGGTAGAGTTACAACCCCAGTGGTACGCTCAGGTAGAGTTACAACCCCAGTGGTACGCTCAGGTAGTGTTACAACCCCAGTGGTACCCTCAGGTAGTGTTACAACCCCAGTTGTACGCTCAGGTAGTGTTACAACCCCAGTGGTACCCTCAGGTAGTGTTACAACCCCAGTGGTACGCTCAGGTAGTGTTACAACCCCAGTAGTACCCTCAGGTAGTGTTACAACCCCAGTGGTACGCTCAGGTAGTGTTACAACCCCAGTGGTACGCTCAGGTAGTGTTACAACCCCAATGGTCTATCAGGTAGTGTTACATCCCCAGTGGTATCCTCAGGTAGTGTTACAACCCCAATGGTACCCTCAGGTAGTGTTACAAACCCAATGGTCGCTCAGGTAGTGTTACAACCCCAGTGGTACGCTCAGGTAGTGTTACAACCCCAATGGTACCCTCAGGTAGTGTTACAACCCCAATGGTACCCTCAGGTAGTGTTACAACCCCAGTGGTACCCTCAGGTAGTGTTACAACCCCAGTGGTACGCTCAGTGTTACAACCCCAGTGGTATGCTCAGGTAGTGTTACAACCCCAGTGGTACGCTCAGGTAGTGTTACAACCCCAATGGTCTATCAGGTAGTGTTACATCCCCAGTGGTATCCTCAGGTAGTGTTACAACCCCAATGGTACGCTCAGGTAGTGTTACAAACCCAATGGTCGCTCAGGTAGTGTTACATCCCCAGTGGTACGCTCAGGTAGTGTTACATCCCCAGTGGTACGCTCAGGTAGTGTTACAACCCCAGTGGTACCCTCAGGTAGAGTTACAAGTTTAATCATCTCATCACATACTTCGTCACCATTACAAAATCGAGAAAAAAAAATTGCTAGCCTAGGTGATGATGTAATGTCTGCGTTTTTCCTTTTCTGAGAGACTCAACAGGGAAAGGAGCACATTATAACTATGCTTGTTTAATATACTTTGGAGACCTCAAAGTTAGCAGCAACTAAGTTGGAACTAGGCCTAACTGAAATAAATTTCCTCAAAGTATCGGAGTGTTTTTCTGTGTTGCTCAGGTCACGAGAAATCAATTCCCTTTGTTCTCGCTCAGTTTTCTTAAGTTTCAATTAAGTTTCAAAATGGTAAGACACATATGCAACAGTTAGGTATCTTTATTTCGAAACGTTTCGCCTACACAGTAGGCTTCTTCAGTCGAGTATAGAAAAGTTGATAGAAGTAGAAGATACTTGAAGACGATGTAATCAGTCCATCACCCTTAAAGTTTTGAGGTGGTCAGTCCCTCAGTCTGGAGAAGAGCATTGTTCCGAAGTCTGAAACAATATGAAGTTGAAGTGACAGGAACCTGACCTCACAACATCTGCGTTCTACTAGTGACCTACGTCTCACCTCCTGGCGTTATATAAGGCTCCATCCTGTCACTTCAACTTCATATTGTTTCATACTATGGAACAATGCTCTTCTCCAGACTGAGGGACTGACCACCTCAAAACTTTAAGGGTGATGGACTGATTACATCGTCTTCAAGTATCTTCTGCTTCTATCAACTTTTCTGTAATCGACTGAAGAAGCCTACTGTGTAGGCGAAACGTTTCGAAATAAAGATACCTAACTGTTGCATATGTGTCTTACCTAACAACCTGTCGGTATTTTATACCATTTTAATGTTCTAGTTTCAAAATGTCTCTTGACAGAAGAAGTTCAACAAACAACTGATTCACAACAGAAAATTCGTAATGTTTTATTATTTTTCTTAATCATGCCAGTCCAGTATTCTTTAAAATCTCTAATATCATCTTCATTTGAATAACATTGTTTCTCGGCCGGTGGTCGTCACGTCCTGTACAATCTGTAAAGGCCAGAATGTAATAGTGAAATGCATATATTTATCGTAAATATGAAAATAGGAGGGAAAACCATTGTTGTTGTTAGTAGTACGAACCGTACCATGAACCTGAACTGTAATCAGGTTACGTAAAGTAACACCTGGTTAATGTTATTCATACAATTTCACGAAAATTGGGGGAATAATCTTTCGAATCGACGGACTATTTCCCAATTTTTAACGGATACGTGATAAATGTCACTATTTTTTTTTTTTTTGAGATGAGACCAGAGGTTCGTGTGCCGGAAAGAAGTCGTTGGCGTGCCAAGGTTTGGCACTCGTGCCTAGGGTAGCCCCCCCCCCCTGCCCTAAACGGTAGTGTAACTTTTAACTGGAATTACTTTTTTAATGATTTGTGCTTGTTAGTATCAAGTTTCAATATATTTAATTAAATTGGATTCATCATAAAAATATATAAAAAAAATTCTACATATATAGAAAATTTTAAATAAAATATACAAGAGAAAAATTAAAAAACTGATTTTACTTTTATTTAAAGTTAAATAAAGACAGTTGTCCCCCAAGACTTTCATATTGTCGATACAACAAAAATTGTTGCTGCCTTAACAATTTTCATTTGTAACTCATGAACGACTTTTTTTTGTCATCTTAAAATTGTCTTTACTGATGTTCAGTATTTAGAGCAAGATTTTTAGGACTAGTTCAAGTGTTTACCTGGAGTTTACCTGGAGAGAGTTCCGGGGGTCAACGCCCCCGCGGCCCGGTCTGTGACCAGGATGGATGAACTCTGGACAATGTAACATAGCTAATTCCCAGATATTGTTTCTCAGCAATAACTGGAGAAAGTCTCTTCAGATCGGCTTCAAACTTCTGATATTAATGTGTCTTACTGAGAGGATGATGTATTATTTTACTGGGTTTTGTCGTCTGTAATTTTCAAATTTTATTAATAAAAATATTAGACCATCATTCTTACTCTTCTGGACAACTAAAGAATTTTAAACATTAACTTAAAACATTACACCTAAAAATATAGAAACTAACACAATGCCAAATTTCATACAATTCCCAAAGGTTTAAATCATTATTACTTTTTTAATCTAAAACTGACAACGAATACTAAATATTAAGCTGAATTTAAAATATTTTTTGGTTTACCTTGATCTTTTATGTGTACTTTTATTGGAGAATAATTCGTGTGACTTCCACTAACATTTGTCTGTTGTTTTCGTGTTATAAGAAAGAAGAACCTGAGGAAAAGCGAATCTTTTTTAGGTACATTGGACACTGATTAAAATATTATTTAATGAACAACTCGACGGGAATCATCTGAGAGTATCGTCGAGCGGTTGTCAGTTTTAATTTGACTTTACGTTCACACACACATGTATACACATTTTCAAACGTATAGGCACACACACATGGGTAGACAAAAGCGCACACACACACACAATATATATATATATATATATATATATATATATATATATATATATATATATATATATATATATATATATATATATATATATATATATATATACATATATATACATACATATACATACACACACACACACACACACACACACACACACACACACACACACACACACACACACACAGATCTCTGGCTGAAGGAGACTCGAGCCTACGAACCTTGGAACAAAGTACCCAGTGCTTTACTAACCTAGCTACTTTGATCCAATACCTGGGCGTCTAGTGTGAGCTAGACGTTGATCCAAGCTGTAAGCCTCCTGCTTGAAAGCTGGCTGCCTTGGATCAACGTCTAGCTCACGCTAGACGCCAAGGTATTGGACCAGTGTAGTTAGGTTGGTAAAGCACTGCGTACCTTGTTCCAAGGTTCGTAGGCTCGAGTCTCCTTCAGCCAAAGATCATTGTATATATAGATATTATATATTATTGTACCCACGGAACGAGTGGTATTGATCAATAACAACACTGCACTAGCCAAGGAGCCGAACCCATGCAGATTTGGCCCGTCTCATGGTGAGCGAAAACGCATGACGCCTTAGACCACTAGACCACACAATCCTTAACAATGGTGCATCCAGCCAAGCTAGATGTTGTATCCACCATCGAAGGACATACGGTGGAGTGGACGCCTCTGGGCTAATTTCATTCTACTTCCTGTTTGTGTACTAGTTCAACAAGCAGTATATATTATTGTACCCATGGAATGAGTGGTATTGATCAGTAAGAACACTGCACTAGCCTGCAATTCTGTGGTGCGTTGTACATTACTGCAATTACCACCTTATGGCCCTCAGACTGAATTGTTCTTACTCTGTGGTCTCTTTCTCCCATTCCAACCATTCCTTCAATTTCCACAAATCCCCTCTGTTTTTTAATGAGCAGTGCAACTTCTCCTCTCCCTCTGCTCCTTCCATCCTTCCTTAGAATTTGATATCCGGATGGAAAGATTACATCTGTTATCATCCAGGCGTGTATCGTTTCTGTGAGTGCTAATATGTCTGGGGATGTCTCCTTGATTCCTTCATGCCACTCCTCACATTTATTTGTTATTCCATCTGGATTTGCATACCAAATCTTCAACTTCTTTTCTAAAACTGTGGTCTGGGGGGTACGCTGGTGTTGGGGAAGCAGGAAACCTGATGAGGAACTATGGGTGGTTGCTGCAATGGTGGAAGTTGTAATGAGGTAGGTGGGAGCACTGGGTATGGCATGTATGTTTTTGGTTAGAATGATTGGTTGCATTGGAGTTGTCATCGCTGGGGGGCTCCTATAGGTGGTTGTGAGGGAGGTTGTAATTGAACTTCCTGAGTCTGGGTTCTCCTGACCCTCTCCATCTTCACCTCTCTTTCCTCCTTTCTTCTTTGTACCCTCTCTTTCAGTTTCTGCCTTCTCGTGTTCTGTCATGGTCAAGATACACCCTCCTATTGCTTTCACGATGCTTTCAATCGCGTTTTTTCTCCCCTTGTCTTCTTGCTTCATAACTTTCCCCTTCAGCTTCCTGGAGCCCACTGCGTATCCCCTATGTATCCCCTGATTCGATTTAGTTGCCTCCATTGCAGCTTTCCTTTCTTCAATCTCTTCACTGCCTGTTATCCTTGGGCCCAGTTGTCTGTCATTTTCCTTTCTCAGCTTTCTCTGGGCACTGCTGTGGTCTGTTAGGGTCTCTATGTATAGCTTAGCTCTTTCATTTTCTACAGTCCCCTCGATTGCTCCTGATGTGATCCTCTCTTTCACGGGCTCCACGATGGTCTGATAGGGCCTCTGCAGTTTCACTCCTTCATTCTCTACAGTCCACTTGTGACTGAGGTAGCAGTTTCTAATGTCATGTCCAAATTGCTATTTAGTTCTATAGGCTGTTTCAGATTTTTCTGTTCCTCTTCTAAGCTCTGTATCTTAGCCTCTGCTGCTGTGACTTGCATCTCCCACTTCCTGCTCTCTGCAGCTATCCTGTCCTCCATTTTCATGCTAAGCTGTTCTGGCTTCCTCCCCCACTCATGTTCCCTTTTCATGAGCTCTGATACCCAATCTTCCTTTGCAGACTCATCCTCCAATCCCCTGGTTTTCCGTCCTGCTCACTGGCAACCCATTTTTTTTTTGTTGCCACAGAATGAAAAACTACGTCTTTCTGTGTGATTGTTTTGTGGTGTGTTTGTCCGAGTGTGTTGGGGTGGGCACGGGGAGGGAGAGGAGGAAGCTAAAGACAGTGGGGAAATGGGAGAGAGGTGAGGAGGGGGACAAAGGGGGAGTATGAGGAAAGAGAGGAGGAGGGAAAAGCAAAGGCAGAGAGAGAATGGGAGAGGGGGAAAGAGGGAGAAGAGGGTGAGAGGGGGGAAAGAGGGAGAAGAGGGTGAGAGGGGGGAAAGAGGGAGAAGAGGGTGAGAGGGGGGAATCAGAGGAGAGAGTGGGAGAGAGGTGGGGTGAGGGTGCAGGGGGGAGAGTGTGTGGGTCTGTATATGTGGGAATATGTGGTTGTGAACGTACGTGTGTGTGTGTGTGTGTGTGTGTGTGTGTGTGTGTGTGTGTGTGTGTGTTCTCCATGATTTTGCATACTATACATGTCAGTGACACTGGTCTGTAGTTTAATGCTTCATGTCTGTCTCCTTTTTTAAAGATTGGGACTACATTTGCTGTCTTCCATGCCTCAGGCAATCTCCCTGTTTCGATAGATGTATTGAATATTGTTGTTAGGGGTACACATAGCGCCTCTGCTCCCTCTCTCAATACTGGGGGGGAACTGAGTGTGGGTTTGTGTGAATAGTGGGTGGGATTGTATGAGTGTGCATGTGGTGTAGTCTACAGTGCTCTACCTGACCTGACCCACACCCACCTGACCTGACCCACACCCACCTGACCTGACCCACACCCACCTGACCTGACCCACACCCACCTGACCTGACCCACACCCACCTGACCTGACCCACACCCACCTGACCTGTCCCACACCCACCTGACCTGTCCCACACCCACCTTCTAAGTTAGTCTTCTATGCTTCACCTGTTTGCTCGTCCTGTTCTACTATAAATTACCAATTGCCATTCGCTACTGAGTACTTGATATCCTGGTCTTTATCGTACTAGGAGAACTGGACCATTCACAAACAGCTTGATGGTTAATTGGAACTCACACCCATCTCCGAAAACAATGCATAGGCGAGATACTTGCGATGCAGCCTGAAGATTGTCCAACTCGATGCGATGTCCTGGCATATATCCATTTCTTTTTTTTGTAGATATATAATATACCTATTCACTGCATTTCTTCCAATGGTAACATTTACCTCACTTTATTTTTCTTGGGTGACATGTGGCAACGTCTCCTGGAGCAAACTAGACCTGCCAACGCTGACTCGCCACCAGATATCGTTTTCTAGTTCACTTATAAAATTGTGGCTCTCCCCACACTTATGTGGCTCAGGGCAATTTGTAAATCGCTTCAAGGATTGTTCACTATTCTGACACACTTAACAACCCCTGCAGGTACCCTTGGGCAGCCCTCAAAAACACTTACATTCGTGTGAGTGTGTAAATGTATATATATGGGGGTTTGTGTATGTGGGAGTGCGACGGTGGTTACTATTTATTTAGGCCGCTAACGGTTAGTGGTTTGTGTACTCACCTAGTTAAGGTTGCAGGGGTCGAGTCCAAGCTCCTGGCCCCGCCTCTTTACTGGTCGCTACTAGGTCACTCTCCCTGTACCGTGAGCTTTATCATACCTCTGCTTAAAGCTATGTATGGATCCTGCCTCCACTACTTCACTTCCCAAACTATTCCACTTCCTGACTACTCTGTGGCTGAAGAAATACTTCATAACATCCCTGTGATTCATCTGTCTTCAACTTCCAACTGTGTCCTCTTGTTACTGTGTCCAATCTCTGGAACATCCTGTCTTTGTCCACCTTGTCAATTCCTCTCAGTATTTTGTATGTCGTTATCATGTCCCCCCTATCTCTCCTGTCCTCCTGTGTCGTCAGGTTGATTTCCCTTAACCTCTCCTCGTAGGACATACCTCTTAGCTCTGGGACTAGTCTTGTTGCAAACCTTTGCACCTTCTCTAGTTTCTTTACGTGCTTGGCTAGGTGTGGATTCCAAACTGGTGCCGCATACCCCAATATGGGCCTAACGTACACGGTGAACAGGGTCCTGAACGATTCCTTATTAAGATGTCGGAATGCTGTTCTGAGGTTTGCTAGGGGCCCATATGCTGCAGCCGTTATTTGGTTGATGTGCGCTTCAGGAGATGTGCCTGGTGTTATACTCGCCTCAAGATCTTTTTCATTGAGTGAGGTTTGTAGTCTCTGGCCCCTAGACTGTACTCCGTCTGCGGTCTTCTTCGCCCTCCCCCAATCTTCATGACTTTGCACTTGGTAGGATGAACTCCAGGAGCCAATTGCTGGACCAGGTCTGCAGCCTGGCCAGATCCCTTTGTAGTTCTGCCTGGTGTTCTGCCTGTGCGCGCGTGCGTGCGTGTGTGTGTGTGTGTGTGTGTGTGTGTTTGTGTGTGTGTTTGTGTGTATGTGTGTGTGTGTGTGTGTGTGTGTGTGCGCGCGCGCGTCATTTTGTATGTACACACTGTGTGCGTTTAATTACTCTGTCACTTCTAGAAACCTCTTTGTCTTGCTACTACCCTTATTTAGCAGCTATGTTATTGTATGTTTGTTTACTGGCAGTTTTGTCTGACCTATGCACCTGCGTGTGCACTCACTAGTGTGTGTTGCCTATATATGGTGACCCACAATTTCCTACCCAGCTTCTCTTCCTTACTAAATGTTAAGTGCCCTATGTGTGGTATCCAGCTCTCCAGAGTAGGGTTTATGACCCCCAGCTACCAGTGATGCTGGACCAAACGCTAAGAACACAACATGTAACCACAAACAAGTGATTTGTACATCACATCTGGCAGAAGTGTCATCTGGGATCCTAGCTCTGCTACTGTTGCATGATGATTCTTGTTGAGGTGGCACTCCTGGAGCCCTGGTTCCCTTTCAGTTTCTTCTTCACTATATTTATTCTATTCACAGTAACCGTGCTTTGCACAATGCTAACAGGTGAACAATTTAAACCATTAATAATAATAATAATAATAATAATATTTTTATTTACTACAAGTACATGTACAAGGTATACAGTCCTGACATCAGTGACATACTGCTATATAGAAAACCGCTTGTTATGCCGAGCATTTCGGGCAAATTAGGTCAATTTTTGGTCCCAGGATGCGATCCATACCCAGATGCCAGTTTTGCACTGATGGGTGAACAGCGACAGCAGGTGTCAATGGAAACACGTCCCTAATGTTTTCCAGCCATACAAGAGGAGATTCGAACCCTGGACCTCAGTGAGGCGAGTACGCTAGCGATCGAGCTACGGGACACCACCACCTCACCTTCCCTTTCTGATTTAGGGCAACTTGTATTTCACTACTCAGGATGTTCACTGAAAATAACAGCTTTCATGATCCTTGTAGTGACCTTGTAGTGACCTTGGTGAGTCAAAAACCACTAAGATTCACGAGCACTGTATGATGCTGATACTCCCGCTGGTGTTGAGTGCACGCGCTCACCTAGTTGTGGTTGTCCCGCCTCTTCACTAGTCGCTACTAGGTCACTCTTCCTGCTCCATGAGCTTTATCATACCTCTTCTTAAAGCTATATATGGATCCTTCCTCCACTACATCACTTCCCAGACTATTCCATTTCTTGACAACTCTGTGACTGAAAAAATACTTCCTAACATCTCTGTGATTCATACGAGTCTTCAACTTCCAATTGTATCCCCTTGTTGCTGCGTCCCATCTCTGGAACATTCTGTCTCTGCCCACACTGTTGATTCCTCTCAGCATTTTATATGTCGTTATCATATCCCCCTTCTCTCTCGTGTCCTCCATTGTCGTCAGGTTGATTTCCCTTAACCTCTCCTCGTAGGACATGCCATTAGCTCTGGGACTAGTCTTGCTGCAAACATTTACACTTTCTCCAATTTTCTTAGTTGCTTGGCTAGGTGTGGGTTCCAAACTGGTGCTGCATACTCCAATATAAGCCTAACGTACACGGTGTACAGGGTCCTGAACGATTCATTATTGAGATGTCGGAATGCTATTCTTAGGTATGCTAGGCGCCTATGTGTTGCTGCAGTTATTCGGGTGATGTGCGCCTCAGATGTGCTCGGTGTTATGCTCACCCCAAGATCCTTTTCTTTGAGTGAGGTTTATCGTCTCTGGGCCCTTAGACTGTACTGCGTCTGCAGTCTTCTTTGCCCTTCCCAAATCTTCTTGACTTTGCACTTGATGGGGTTGAACTCTAGGAGCCAGTTTCTGGAGCAGCCCTGCAGCCTTACCAGATCTCTTTGTAGTTCTGCCTAGTCCTCATCAGATGGAATTCTTCTCATTAACTTCACATCACCTGCAAAGAAGGACACTTCTAAGTCTATTCCATCATGTCGTTCACATATACTAGAAGCAGCACCGGTCCTAGAGCTAACCCTTGTGGAACCCCGCTCGTCACAGGCGCCCACTGACACTTCGTCACCTACCATGATTAGCTGTCTTTCCGACATGTATTCCCTGATCCACTGCGGTGCCTTCCCAGTTATCCCTGCCTGGTCTTCCAGCTTATGCACTAATCTTTGTGTGTGTGTGTGTGTGTGTGTGTGTGTGTGTGTGTGTGTATTATGTACTGAAAAACATTTTGCAACCGTCGAGACTCATCTCCTGTGCGCGCTCGTGAATAGGATTCTGTGTATTTATAAAGCGTGGGGGAGTGTTGGTGCGTTGATGTTGAGCGTTTGTGTGCAAGATTGAGGTATGTGTGTGTGTGTGTGTGTGTGTGTGTGTATGTGTATATATGTATGTGTGTGTGTGTGTGTGTGTGTGTGTATGTGTATATATGTGTGTGTGTGTGTGTATGTGTGTGTGTGTATGTGTGTGTGTGTGTGTATGTGTGTGTGTATGTGTACTCACCTAATTGTACTCACTTAATTGTGGTTGCAGGGGTCGAGATTCAGCTCCTGGCCCCGCCTCTTCACTGATCGCTACTGGATCCTCTCTCTCTCTGCTTCCTGAGCTTTGTCATACCTCTTCTTAAAACTATGTATGGTTCCTGCCTCCACTACTTCACTTGCTAGGCTATTCCACTTGCTGACAACTCTATGACTGAAGAAATACTTCCTAACGTCCCTGTGACTCGTCTGAGTCTTCAGCTTCCAGTTGTGACCCCTTGTCCCTGTGTCCCCTCTCTGGAACATCCTATCTCTGTCCACCTTGTCTATTCCCCGCAGTATCTTGTATGTCGTTATCATGTCTCCCCTGACCCTTCTGTCCTCCAGTGTCGTCAGTCCGATTTCCCTTAACCTTTCCTCGTACGACATTCCCTTGAGCTCTGGGACTAGCCTTGTTGCAAACCTTTGTACTTTCTCTAACTTCTTGACGTGCTTGACCAGGTGTGGGTTCCAGACTGGTGCTGCATACTCCAGTATGGGCCTAACATACACAGTGTACAGTGTCTTGAACGATTCCTTATTAAGGTATCGGAACGCTATTCTCAGGTTTGCCAGGCGCCCGTATGCTGCAGCGGTTATTTGGTTGATGTGTGCCTCCGGTGATGTGCTCGGTGTTATGGTCACCCCAAGGTCTTTCTCCCTGAGTGAGGTCTGTAGTCTTTGTCCACCTAGCCTATACTCTGTCTGCGGTCTTCTTTGCCCCTCCCCAATCTTCATGACTTTGCATTTGGCTGGATTGAATTCGAGAAGCCAGTTACTGGACCACATGTCCAGCCTCTCCAGGTCTCTTTGCAGTCCTGCCTCATCCTCGTCCGATTTAATTCTTCTCATCAACTTCACGTCATCTGCGAACAGGGACACTTCAGAGTCTATTCCTTCCATCATGTCGTTCACATATATCAAAAATAGCACTGGTCCTAGAACTGACCCCTGTGGGACCCCGCTCGTAACAGGCGCCCACTGTGATACCTCTTCACGTACCATGACTCGTTGCTGCCTCCCTGTCAGGTATTCCCTTATCCATTGCAGTGCCCTTCCTTTTACGTGTGCCTGATCCTCCAGCTTCTGCACTAATCTCTTGTGGGGAACTGTGTCAAAGGCCTTCCTGCAGTCTAGGAAAACGCAATCTACCCAACCCTCTCTCTCGTGTCTTACTTCTGTTACCTTGTCATAAAACTCCAGGAGGTTTGTGATACAAGATTTGCCTTCCATGAACCCATGCTGGTTTTCATTTATAATCTTGTTCCTTTCCAGGTGTTCGACCACTCTCCTCCTGATAATCTTCTCCATGACTTTGCACACGATACATGTCAGAGACACAGGTCTGTAGTTTAGTGCCTCGTTTCTGTTTCCTTTCTTAAATATGGGGACTACATTAGCTGTCTTCCATTTCTCAGGTAGTTGCCCAGTTTCAAGGGATGTGTTGAAGATTGTGGTTAGAGGCACACACAGCATCTCTGCTCCTTCTCTAAGGACCCATGGGGAGATGTTGTCCGGTCCCATCGCCTTTGAGGTGTCAAGGTCACTTAAGAGCTTCTTCACCTCCTCCTCAGTTGTTCGTATGTCATCCAACACTTGTTGGTATATTCCCTCTTGATGTTCCCTTCTGTTCTGTCTTCCCACAGCCCTTCCTGTCTCTACTGTAAAAACTTCCTTAAATCTCCTGTTCAGCTCCTCACATACCTCCTGATCATTTCTTGTGAGTTCTCCACCTTCTGTCCTTAATCTGATCACCTGGTCTTTGACTGTTGTCTTCCTCCTGATGTGGTTATACAACAGCTTCGGGTCAGTCTTGATTCTCGATGCTATGTCATTTTCATACTGTCGCTGGGCCTCCCTCCTTACCTGTGCGTACTCATTCCTGGCTCTGCGACTGATCTCCCTATTTTCGTGTGTTCTCTGCCTTCTGTACTTTTTCCATTCTCTATTGCACTTTGTTTTTGCCTCCTTACACCGTCGGGTGAACCAGGGGCTTGTTCTGGTCTTCCCGTTGTTACTGTTGCCCTTGGGAATGAACCTTTCCACTGCCTCCTTGCATTTTGTTGCTACATATTCCATCATTTCATTTACTGGCTTTCCTGCCAGTTCTCTGTCCCACTGGACCTCCCGCAGGAAGTTCTTCAACCCTATGTAGTCCCCTCTTTTATAGTCAGGTTTTTCCCATTCTACTCCTGTTATTCTCTCCACTTGCAGCTCTACTATGTATTCAAAGCACAGAACCACGTGGTCGCTAGCTCCTAGGGGACTCTCATACTTGATGTCCTCAATGTCTGAGCTGCCCAGGGTGAACACAAGGTCCAATCTTGCTGGTTCATCCTCCCCTCTCACTCTGGTAGTGTCCTTAACATGTTGGTGCATGAGGTTTTCCAGCACCACGTCCAACATCCTGGCTCTCCATGTTTCGGGACCCCCATGTGGCTCCAGGTTTTCCCAGTCAATCTCCCTGTGGTTGAAATCCCCCATAACCAGCAACTTTGCTCTGCTGGAGTGAGCTCTTCTTGCCACCTCAGCAAGCGTGTCCACCATTGCTCTGTTGCTCTCTTCATATTCCTCTCTTGGCCTCCTGCAGTTCTGTGGTAGATTATACATCACTGCAATGACCACTTTGTGTTCCCCCGACTGAAGTGTACCTGCTATGTAGTCTCTTTCTCCCGTCTCATCTATTCCTTCCATTTTCTCGAATTTCCATCTGTTTTTTACGAGCAGAGCAACCCCACCTCCCCCCCTGCCCCTTCTATCTTTCCTCATGATCTGGTATCCTGGTGGGAAGATTGCATCTGTTATTGTCTCCATGAGTTTTGTTTCTGTAACTGCTATGATGTCTGGGGACTTCTCATTGATTCTTTCTTGCCATTCCTCATGTTTATTCGTTAATCCATCTGCATTTGTGTACCAAACCTTCAACTTCTGTTCTAATACTGTAACTGTGGTGCGGGGGGTGGAAACAGAGGGATCGGTGTGTGATGGTTGGTTTGGATTGTTCAGTTGCCTTGGGGGTGTCGTGGCTGGAGTCCTTCTGCAGGTGTTTCTGGGGGGTGCGCTTGTCCTTCCATTTGATCCTGGGTTATTCTGCTCTCCTTTTTCATTTCCTCCCATTTCTCCTTTCGTTTTTGAACTCTCTCTTTCATTGTCTTCCTTTCGTCCTGTGTTCTGTCTCGGTCGAGGTACATACTCCGGAACTCCTGCTTGCCTCTCAGCCGTGCTTTCTCCTGCAGGATCATGGTTCGGGTTGATTCTGCCTTGAAAATTACTTTGAGAGGCCGATTCCTTTTCTTTGTGAACCACCCAATTCTCCGAAAATTTGCCACCTGGGTCATGTCCCCCTCGCCTATCACCTTCATGATGTCTTCAATCGCTTTTTTCTCCTCCTGCTTTCTTTCATCATAAGTTTCCCCTTTAGCTTCGTCTAGCCCATAGACAAACACGGATCTCTCCCTTTCCACCTCCCACTGTGACTCCCATTGCATCCTCTGATGTGTTTTAGTTCCTTCCCGTGGAGTGTTCCTTCCTTCAGTCCCTTCCCTCGTTATGGCCCCTATGCTTCTTGGTTTGTGTGTGTGTGTGTGTGTGTGTGTGTGTGTGTGTGTGTGTGTGTGTGTGTGTGTGTGGGGTGTGTATTGGGGGGTGCGCGCGCGCTCACCTATTCTTGCTATCCTATTTGTGGTTGGAGGTGTCGAGTAGCAGCTGCTGGCCCCGCCTCTTTGCTGGTCGTTACTAGGTACTCTCTCTCCCTGATCCAAGAGCTTCATCCTACCTTTTCTTACAGCTATGTATGACTCCTGCCTCCACATCACTCTCCAGACTATTCCTCATCCTGAAGACTCTTTGACTGAAGAAATACTATCTAACATTCCTGTGACTCATCAGAGTTTTCAGCTTCCAATTGTGACACCTTGTTGCTGTCATATCTCTGAAACATTCTATTAATATCCATCTTGTCAGTTTCTCTTAGTATTTTATGCTATCATATCCCTGCTATCTCTCATGTCCTCCAGTGTCTTTACGTTGACATCCCTTAACTCTGGGACTAGTCCTGTTGCAAACCTTTGCACTTTCTCTAATTTCTTAACGTGCTTGACTAAGTGTTGGTTCCATACTGGTGCTGCATACTCCAGTATGGGCCAGATGTGTACAGTATACAGAGGCTTGAGTGACTCCTTACTCATGTGTCGAAACGCTGTTCTTAGGTTTACCAGGCACCCATGTGCTGCAGCAGTTATTTGGTTGATGTGCGCCTCAGGAGATGTGCTGGGTATTATACTCGCCCTAAGATCCTTTACTTGAGTGAGGCTTGTAGTCTTTGGCAGTCTTCTTTTCCCTTCCCGGATCTTCATTACTTTGCACTTTGTAGAATTAAACTCCAGGAGCTAATTGTTGGACCAGGCTTGCAGCATGTCCAGATCCTTTTGTAGTCCTACCTGATCCTCGTCCGCTTGAATTCCCCCCATTAGCTTCACATCCTCTGCAAACAAGGACACTTCTGAATCTATCCCTTCCATCATGTCATTCACGTATGCCAGAAACAGCACTGGCTCTATGACTGACCCTTGTAGAACCCCGTTTGTCACAGGTGCCCACTATGACACCTAGTCATGTACCATCACTCCTTGTTACCTTCCTGTCAGGTATTCCCTGATCCATTTCAGTGCCTTTCTTCTTATTCCTGCCTACACCTCTAGCTTGTACACTAATCTCTTGTGTGGAACTCTGTCGAAAGCCTTCTTACAGTCAAAGAAAATGTGGTCTACCCACCCCTCTCTCTCCTGTCTTACGTTTGTTATTTTGTCGTAACACTCTAGTAGATCTGTGACATAGGATTTCCTTTCCCTGAAACTGTGTTGGTTTTCGTGTATAAGTTCATTCCTTTCTAGGTGCTCCACAACTCTTCTGATAATCTCTTTCATGACTTTGCATACTATATATGTCAGTGACATTATTGTGTAGTTTAATTCTGTCTCCTTTCTTGAAAATTGGGACTACATTTGCTGTCTTCTGCACCTCAGGTAGTTGCCCTGATATGATAGATGTGTTAGTAGTACGCAAAGCGCCTTTACTACTCTCAGGACCCACGGAGAGATGTTGTATACTCCAAGCTTTTGAGGAATCTAATTCACGTCCTCCTCGTTTGTGTGCAGTGTGTCCAGCACCTCGCAGTGTACTATGCCATCTCGGTTTGTTGGAAGTCTTTCTGTCTCCAATGAAAATACCTCCCTAAATCTCGTGTTGAACTAATTACATAATCGTTTCTTGTAATCTTCTCTCTTTCCTTCCTCAAACTGATTACCTGGTTCTTGACTGTAGTTTTCTTCCTGTTGTGGCTGTACAACAACTTCTGGATAAATTTGGCTTTCGATGCTATGTTATTCTCGAACTGCCGCTGGGCCTCCCTCTTTATCCATACATATTCATTTCTGGCTCTTCGGCTCTTCACCTTAACTTCCTGGGCATTTACGCGCGCCCGCGCGCGTGTGTGTGTACACTCACCTAATTGTGGTTGCAGGGGTCGAGTCACAGCTCCTGGCCCCGCTTCTTCGCTGGTCCATATTAGGTCCACACACTCCCTGCTCCATAAGCTTTATCGTATCTCTTCTTAAAGCTATGTATGGATCCTGCCTCCACTACATCACTCTCCAGATTGTTCGACTTCCTTACAACTCTATGATTGAAGAAATAATTCCTAACATCCCTGGGACTCATCTGTGTTTTCAACTTCCGGTTGTGACCCTTTGTTCCTGTGTCCCATCTCTGAAACATCCTGTCCCTATCCACCTTGTCAATTCCTGTCAGTATTTTGTGTCGTAATCATGTCACCCCTATCCCTCCTGTCCAGTGTCATCAGGTTCATTTCCTTTAACCTCTGGAAAAAATTTCTCCAGAAAGGGGGGGTATCAGCCCTTTTCAACCCTGTCACCCTGAGGGACAACCCTCTCAGAAAGAGCAAATGGCATCTTGCTTGATTCCGATCAACAACTTAACTAGAAGCAGATGCAAGCAGTGTACCAGAGTGCAGTCACGTAACATCCTCTCTGCAACACAGTGTCCTGCAATACGAGTGGTAATATAATGAGGAAAATGACTCTTTACCATAGCAGGAAAAGTACTGAAACCCTGCATCACTTTATTTCCATGCTGAGACTATCATAAAACATTGGATAAGTCTTAAATCTAGGAAATCTATCATTAGTAATGAATTCTGCTGCAGTGTCAAGCATGTAGGGAAATTATGCTAAAGTCCGCGATTTTGGGGCTGCACCCCAAGGCGAAACAGGCTCCAGGGTCAGATTGCTTTAAAACCTGCCAAGGGAAACATGCTTTTAATGCCGGGATAACAGACAAAGAAGAACAGTGATCCGTGCGTTGTTGTTCCTCAGTGATAATCTTAATCATTCGTGGTAAAACTATCGTGAAATTGCCGCGAAATCAAGGACAAATCTTGAGGAACGTAGTGTACAAGTGCGAGTGTTGCGAATTTCCAGACTAAGTGGAAGACGTGTGACATTCCTAAGGACGCTTCAGCTTCTATCAAGTCACCAATACCTGTCGTACATGATGCATTCAACACTATAGCTCACAATACAACGAGCAAGGTAGGCTTCAATCTCACTTGTTAAACTGGGGAACTGCAGTTTCTGGTGATACAAGGCGATTGAACCCGTCCTGTAGACGGCAGTGAGGTGTGGGCTTCTGAGCCCAAAATAGTAAGATATCATCATTTCTGTAGTAACATGAAATGTTCGATATAACGCTCCTTCGGGGCAATTATATTCTTACAGTTATATAAT
This sequence comes from Cherax quadricarinatus, assembly GCF_038502225.1. NCBI lineage: Eukaryota > Metazoa > Arthropoda > Malacostraca > Decapoda > Parastacidae > Cherax > Cherax quadricarinatus. The sequence goes on along the minus strand of NC_091294.1, from coordinate 66,923,529 downwards.
TTCCCACAGCCCTAAGAATTGGAGTTTGACAGCTCCTCAAGACAACGACTTCGGGGGTGGCTGCGAAGACGTTGAACCGTTGTTAAGCTAAGTACCCTACAGTGCTTTAAGTTGCTTATCTCTATGGGCTCAAATTTCTTACAACCTCTTCTCATAGGACATACCCTTTAACACTGGGACTAGTCTTGTAGAGAACCTTTGCATTTTTCTAATTTCTTGACGTGCTTGACCAAGTGTGGGTGCCATAGTGGCGCTGCATGTTCTAATATCGTCCTGACGAACATGGTGTACAGTCTTATGAATGGTTCCTTACGAAGGTGTCGAAACACTATTTTTTAGGTTTTTCAGGCACCCATATGCTGCAGCAGTTATTTGGTTGTTGTGCACCTCAGGAGATGTGCTTTGTATTAAAGTTACCCCAAGGTCCTTTTCCTTGAGTGAGGTTTGCAGTCTTTGTCCCATTCCCCTAGCCTGCACTCTTCCCCAATTTTCATGACTTTGCACTTGCTAGGGTTAATCTCCAGGAGCCAGTTGTTGGACCAGGCTTGCAGCCTATCCAGATCCCTTCGTAGTCCTACCTGATCCTCAGCCACTTGAATTTTCTGCATTAGCTTCACATCGTCTGCAAAGAAGGACACCTCTTAATCTATCTTTTCCGTTATGTCAGTCACTTATATCAGAAACAGCACCGGCCCTAGCACTAGCCCCTGTTGATGCCTTCTCATCACAGGCAACCACTTTCATATCCTGTCACGAATCATCACTCATTGTTTCCTTCATGGCAAGTATTCCCAGATCCAATGCAACGTCTTTCCTGCTATTCCTGCCTGTTTCTCTAGCTTTTGCACTAATTTCCTGTACAGAACTGTATCGAAAGCCTTCTTACAGTTCAAGAAAATGCAGTCTATCCACCCCTCTCTCCTGCCTTATTTCGGTCACCTTTTCGTAAAACTCCAGTAGTTTTGTGACAGGATGTTTTCTCCCTGAAACCTTTCTGGGTTCTCCACCATTCTTTCCCTGATAAGCTTCTCCATGACTTTGCATACTAAACATGTCAGTGGCCCGGGTATATAGTTTAATTCTACCTGTCTCTTTTCTTAAAAATTTGGACTAAATTTGCTGTATTCCACACCTCGGGTAGTTGCCCTGGTTCGATAGATATGTGCCTTTGCTCCCTCTCTCAGGACCCATAGAGAGATGTTGTCCGGTCCCCACCACATTTGAGGTATCTAGCTTCACCACATCGGCTGTGTGTACTGTATCCAGTACTAGGTGTTCTCTTCTATCCCAGTTTGGAGTCCTTTCTGTCTTCACTGAAATACTTCATTAAATCTCGTGTTGAAGCTCCTCACATACTTCCTTGTCGTTTCTTGTGATTTTCTCTCCTTCCTTCCTCAATCTAGTTACCTGGTCATCGACTGTTGTTTTCCTCCTGAAGTGGCTGTAGAGCAGCTTTGGGCCAGATTTGGATTTCGATGCTACGTCGTCATTCTCGTATTGCCATTGGGCCTCTCTCATCTATGTATATTCATTTCTGGTTCCAGCTAATCTTATATTCCTGGGTCCTTTGTCTTCCATACTTTTTTCTAGTCTCTCCAGCAGTTAGTTTTGGCCTCTCTACATCTTTGGGCGAACCAAGGTCTTCCCATTGTTTGTGTTCCATTTGGATATGAACCTCTTTTCTGCCTCCTTGCATTTTGTGGTCACGTATTCCATCATTTCATTTACTGTTTTTCCCACCAATTCTCTTTCCGACTGTATCTCATGCAGGAAATTCCACATGCCTGTGTAGTCCCTTCTTTTGCAGTTTGGCTTCTCCCTTCCTACTCCTGTTCCTTAACTCTCCACTTTTAACTCTACAATGTATTCGAAACTCAGGACCACTAACTCCGAGAGGCCTTTCATATGTGATATCCTCAATTTCTGAACTATTCAAGGCTAATATGAAGACCAGTCTTTCTGGGTCATCCTCTCCTCTTCTCTCTGGAAGTGTCCTTAGTATGTTGATGGAGGTGGTACTGGAAAACCTCATGCATCATCTTAGCTGTCCGTGATTCGGGTCCCCAATAAGGCTCCAGGTTTTCCCAGTCTTCCTGTGACATCGTCACAGGGAGACTGTGCCCTACCCATATGGGACCTTCTGGTTACCAGAGCTAGTGTGTCCACCATTTCTCTGTTGCTTTCATCATACTCGTCTTGACCTCCTGCTATTCTCTTGCAGGTTGTGCATCATTGCTATCATCACTTTCGGACTCTCCAGTCTGAAGTGTTCCTACTATGTAGTCCCTTGCTTCCTATTTCAACCCCTGAATGGGTCACAATGTATATAATGTATATTACCTTTTCATATAATTTTATATTGCTTATATTTGCGATAATAGTTAAATCATTTATATTATTTGACTTAGCTATATTTATTATGTAGGATGTAACATTTACATATTATTCAGTGCTCATAGTTTGAGTGTTAAATAGCTAACATTGTCTAACAATCGTTGTGCTCGTTACGCTGCCAGCTTCTCTGTGTTGCTGGGCAGCAGCAGTCCACAGAGCTATCACGTGATCATGGGGGGTGATCACACCTCACCTGGGAGAGACTGTCTTGCTTTGACTCGCTCTCTCTTGTCTGTTGGACGTTCTTCAAAAAAGACGTGCCTAGCTCTCCCTTGCTGGCCCTTGTTGGAAGATCGTCTCTGTCGCTTTCTTGCTGTTGGTTCTGCATAACTCTGTTCACAGGACATAGCCTAGACTTAGTGATTTTCGACGTTGTACTGAGGTTGTGTGTCACATAGACACTCTGAGCAACTCAGGTCCTGAGCTGTAGCTTCTGACCTAATTTGTACTGGTATCTGTGTACTGTCACAGTTGGGGATTTTCTAATGCTGAACTTAGATTCAGTAGTATGGGAGTTTTGTGACTTTTGTGGAGGATCTGCAGATGGTCCCTACTTAGTGTCGTTATATTATCTCCTTGTTCCTGATTCTGTGTCACAGTTGCTTGTTATATTGCTGTTCGGCTTATCAGTCGTTTTATTTTTCAAGCAAGCTGTTCTGATTGCCAGGTTGGTAAAGAAGTTAATTTATGTGAGGACTTTTAGTCAGTCACTGGTTAAGTCTAGTCGAGTCTTGAGACAGAGCACTTACACACATACACACAAAATTTCTTTTATATATTTGCATTATGTTGTCAAATTCTAATAATGTACCAGACGGTACTTATAAGCCATAAAGATGTGATATGTGCCTTCAGCACAATACTACTGTACACGAGAGAAGTGATTATTTGGGAGTGAGTGTGAGAAGGATTTAGCTGGTAAGGAAGGAATGGTCACCAGCAGTGATAGTGGCAGCCACTTTAAGTGGCAAGCGGTTCACAGTTCAGGAAGAAGGAAGATGAGGAGAGTTAATAGAGAAGATGTGAAGGTAGGAAATCGATTCTCTGTTCTCCAAGACGAGTGTACTTCAGTGGTTAGTGAGGATGAAGGTACCACTGGTTCCCCTGCTAATCAAGGTAAGAATATTTTAATAGGCGATTCTCAGGTAAGATATATGGAATGTGCATTTTGTAACAGAGACAGAAAGGTCTGTGTGTCTTCCTGGAGCTGGTGTTGGTGACATAGTCAGCAGGTTGGATAATATTATGGCAGGTAATGGGAGCAAGCCCATTATCTGTCTTAGTGCTGGTGGAAATGACATTGGGAAGGGCAGGAGAGAGGAGCTGCTGGATAAGTACAGGTCAGCCATAGAAGTAGTTAGGTCTAAGGGAGGGATCCCAGTCTTATGTAGCATTTTGCCTAGAGAGGGAGTGGGCAATGAATGGATGTCTAGGGCAATTGGTATAAATTGCTGGCTAGACAGGTACTGTAAGGAACTTGCAATCCCATTCATTCATAACTAGGACCTATTCTTTGGCAAACGTGATATGTATGCAAGGGATGGGGTTCATCTCTCTGGGGATGGAGTGGTTGCGTTAGCCAATTCAATTGAGAGGGTAATTGATGACTTGTCTAGGAATTTAAACTGATAGATTATAGAGGTATGGGTGTTTGTGGGAAACAATCAGGCTGCAGCATTAGGGTTAAAAACAACAATTACCGGAATACCTCAGGGATATGTTTAAAAGTTGCTAGTAATGGCAAATAAACTGATCAAACAAAGAGAGATAGTAGAGGGCAACGAGTGACTAGCTCCCTTAGGGTTTACTATACAAATAGTAGGAGTCTAAGAAATAAGATAGATGAGCTAAGATTACTTGCAAGTGTAGGTACTATAGATATTATTGGTATAACAGACCTGGTTCAACCTGAAAGATTGAGAAACGCCTTCTGAATGCAACATACAGGGTTATAAACTATTCCACACTGATAGGGTCAACAGGAAGGGTGGTGGTGAGGCGATGTATGTCTGAGAAAATTTAAATTGTGGTCTTAGACGTGATATAAGATTAGAAACATCGAACACAGAATCTGTTTGGCTACCATTTCTCGAGGGACGTGACCAATTAATTTTGGGTGTGATTTATAGGCCCACAAACCTTGATAGTGCAGTAAGCTGTTATAGGACGAAATTCATAAGGCATCTAGATATGAAAATGTTGTGATAATGGAAGATTTTAACTTTAGACAAATTGATTGGAATAATATGACATGAAATCTTGAGTCTAGTGACTTTCTTGATACGGTTCAGGATTGCTTTTTAGAACAGGTTGGGACAGAACCAACTAGAGGAAACAATCTGCTTGACTTGGTTCTTGCCAACAAAGATTCACTAATTAATAATCTTGAGGTTAATGATGAGTTTGGGGAAAGTGATCACAAATCACTTAGTTTCAATATATCATGGAATTACCCAGATAACTGCAATCAAATCTCTGTCCCAGATTTTCGCTTGGCCGACTTCATGGGACTGAAAAATTACCTGGGTGGGTTAAATTGGGATGTCCTGACTATGGGTCAGGTAGGTGATCTTGGTTGCCAATATGACGTTTTTCAGAGCATAGTTCTAGCTGCCCAGACAACTTTTGTTCCGAGTAGGGAAACAAGATCTAACAAAAATGATCCCAAATGGATGAACAATTGATTAAAACATCTCATTGGTCAAAAGAGAGGCATATATAGGCGTATCAAAAGAGGGGATTGGCAGTTAAGGAATCAATACATTCAATTAAAGAGAGAAATAAAGAAAGGACTAGAAAAGCAAAAAGGGATTACGAGGCTAAGGTCACAAGGGATTCAAAGTCTAACCCAAAAGGGTTCTTTCAGGTATACAGAAGTAAGATTAGGGACAAGATTGGCCCACTTAAGAATAACTCTGGTCAGATCACTGACAGTGATAAGGATGCGTGTGAAATTCTAAATACGTACTTCCTCTCAGTTTTCACCCAGGAAAAATACTAGCGATATTCCTGAAATAGATTACGTAGAACAGGATGATAAACTATGTACGATTGCGGTAACTAGTGACATGGTCCTCAGACAAATAGAGAAACTAAAACCTAGAAAATCCCCAGGCCCTGATGAACTGTTTGCAAGGGTGTTAAAAGAATGTAAAGAGGAATTTAGCATACCTTTGGCTAATCTTTTTAACATATCACTACAAACTGGCATAGTGCCTGATAAGTGGAAAATGACAAATGTAATACCTATTTATAAGGCAGGTGACAGGTCCTTGGCTTCAAACTATAGACCAATAAGCCTTACCTCCATAGTGGGAAAATTTATGGAATCAATAATTGCCGAAGCAATTCGTAGCCATCTTGATAGGCAGAGATTAATTAATGAATCTCAACACGGTTTTACAAAGGGGCATTCCTGTCTTACGAATTTACTAACTTTTTTCACTAAGGTGTTTGAGGAGGTAGATCATGGTAATGAATATGATATTGTGTATATGGACTTCAGTAAGGCTTTCGATAGAGTTCCACACCAGAGGCTATTGAGGAAACTTAAGGCACACGGAATAGGAGGAGAAATTTTTTCCTGGGTAGAGGCATGGCTGACAAATAGACAGCAGAGAGTTTGCATAAAAGGGGAGAAATCAGAATGGGGGCATGTCACAAGCGGTGTTCCTCAGGGGTCAGTATTGGGCCTGTTGTTGTTCACAATTTACATAAACGACATAGATGAGAGAATAAATAACGACATAAGCAAATTTGCTAATGACACAAAAATAGGCCGTCCAATTCATTCTAATGAGGACACTAGAGCACTCCAGGATGATTTGAACAGACTGATGCAATGGTCGGAGAAGTGGCAGATGCAGTTTAATATTGACAAATACAAAGTTCTAAATGTTGGACAGTTAAATAACCATGCCACATATAAACTAAATAATGTAGATCTTAATACTACTGATTGCGAAAAGGATTTAGGAGTTCTTGTTAGCAGTAATCTAAAACCAAGACAACAGTGCATTAGTGTTAGCAATAAAGCTAACAGAATTCTTGACTTCATAACTAGAAGTATAAATAACAGAAGTCCTCAGGTTGCTCTTCAACTCTATATATCCTTGGTTAGGCCTCATTTAGACTATGCTGCTCAGTTCTGGTCACCGTATTACAGAATGGATATAAATGCTCTGGAAAACGTACAGAGGAGGATGACAAAGATGATCCCATGTATCAGAAATCTTCCCTATGAGGATAGACTGAGGGCCCTGAATGTGCTCTCTCTCGAAAGGCGTAGAATTAGTGGGGATATGATCGAGGTGTATAAATGGAAAACAGGAATAAATAAAGGGGATGTAAATAGCATGCTGAAAATTTCCAGCCAAGACAGGACTCGCAGCAATGGTTTCAAGTTGGAAAAATTCAGATTCAGGAAGGATATAGGAAAGCACTGGTTTGGTAATAGAGTTGTGGATGAGCGGAACAAACTCCCGAGTACAGTTATTGAGGCTAAAACGTTGTGTAGTTTTAAATATAGGTTAGATAACTACATGAGTGGGTATGGGTGGGTGCGAGTTGGACCTGACTAGCTTGTGCTGCTGGGTCTGGTGCCGTGCTCCATCCTTGAGTTTAGGTGACCAGACTGGGTGGGCCATTGGGCTAATCCGGGGGGGTGGGGTCATTGGTCTTTTCCTGGGGGGGGCATGGACCTGCTCTGCATGGGTCAGTAGGCCTGTTGCAGTGTTCCTTCTTTCTTATGTTATGTTCCTTTCTATTATTCACTGGAGATCTCTATGCTCATTAGAAATCGCGTATTTTGTAACACTTCCCTTTTGTCCATTCTATCTCCTCGAATATCTACTGTTTTTTTTATAAGCCGTGCAAATCCTCCTCTCCTCTGTTCCTTCTGTCTTTCCTCAGGATCTGATATCTGGATGGGAAGATCGCATCTGTTATCCCCTTGAGCATTGTTTCCGTGAGCGTTTTGATGTCTGGGAGATGCCTCCATGATTCTTTCTTGCCACTTCTTACATTTATTTGTTATTCCGCCTGCGTTGGTGTACGATACCTTCAGCTTCTTTTCCAGTGTTGTGCTATGGGGGATGGTGGTGGCTGGGGCGGAGTGGGAGACCCGGCAGGATACTATGGGAGGCTGCTTTGGAGGAGGAGCTTGTTTTGGGGGGGGGGGAGCTGTGGGTGCGGAGTGTGATTTGTTTTGGGTTAGTTTGCTTGCGGTGGGGTTGTCGGGGCTGAGCGTCTTCTGTGGGTTATTCTGAGTGTGTGTGTGCCTACCTATATGTGGTTGCAGGGGTCTAGTCACAGCTCCTGGCTGTGTGTGTGTGTGTGTGTGTATGTGTGTGTATGCGTCCCCTCTCTTCTCTACTATAACGTACTAGGACATTTATCCACAGGTTTGCTTTAGAGTTCACCTGTGACTCCATGTGTCATTTACCTTTTATGTAAGAAGAGAGAATTTAACTAACAACGCTGCTCTGAATACTTATGAACGCGGTTATGTATCACCTGCTTCTCAGTCTACCGAGTCTTCCCTTCAATTCCAACTAAAGGCAAGATGTTAAGATGAGACAACTTCTCATACTGCCCCATGAACATTGTGATGTCAAGACAGCTAGTCATACTGCCCCACGTATATTAATATATTAAGACAGCTAGTCGTACTGCCCTACGTACATTAATATGTCAAGACAGCTAATCATACTCTCCCACGTACATTAATATATCAAGACAGCAAGTCATACTGCCCCACGTACATTAATATGTCAAGACAGCTAGTCATACTGCCATACTGTCCTCTGCATATATTTCTAGTCATCAGATTATGTCCATGCACTGATAAAGCCGCTGGATGGCTGAACATCTACAAGAAACCCAGATGTTTACACACGTCTAATTCATCTTGTCGGTGTTGCACACCATTGATGAGACCCTGGTCCACCGCGAGGCCTGGTTGTGGACCGGGTCGCGGGGGCGTTGACCTCCGAACATCTCCAGGTAACTACTTGATCTTGTTTCTGTATCAGAGATGTATTGAGTGGGAAAAGACTCAATATTCGCATCTGGGTTCAGGAGCTGCAGAATTCGACGAAAACTGCGGAAATTTCAAAAATGAGAAGAACCATGAACTTATAATTCTTTCTGGCTATTTACATCTTGATTGCAGGAATAAAATATAGCCTGAAAAAAATTTAGAAAAAAAGGCCTCAGTCATCAACGCTACCTTTTTAGATCATAAAAATAATAGGAAATAGGCTTTTTATTGACGTTTGAAAATCAGACAGATTGTCCCACATAAATATCACCCGTTCTGTTTGTTCAGAGAAACAATGGAAAATAATCCATAGCTGTTTTACAAATAGCTTAACTTTTTTGCCTTATTTGCTAATATGCATTCTTGACTCAATGTGCCTCCAGGTAGCCCATCTTGTCAGCTTGAAGCTTTTGGTAAGGACTAACTTATCTCAGAAATAATCTGCAGAAAGGCAGCAGGACACATCAAGCACTGTTCAGCTGATACTCTCTCACTGCTTAAACTTTTATGCTATCCAATACTAAAATTATACTTTTCAAGATTTGTCTTCATTTTCACATACTATTATATAGTGCAGCAGAGATTTCTGTCCTGTTGGTTGAGCCCTAAGTAAGACCTCTTCTACCTTGTTGGTTGAGCAATAAGCAAGACCTCTTCTACCTTGTTGGTTGAGCCCTAAGTAAGACCTCTTCTACCTTGTTGGTTGAGCAATAAGCAAGACCTCTTCTACCTTGTTGGTTGAGCCCTAAGTAAGACCTCTTCTACCTTGTTGGTTGAGCAATAAGCAAGACCTCTTCTACCTTGTTGGTTGAGCCCTAAGCAAGACCTCTTCCACCTTGTTGGTTGAGCCCTAAGCAAGACCTCTTCTACCTTATTGGTTGAGCCCTAAGACCTCTTCCACCTTGTTGGTTGAGCCCTAAGCAAGACCTCTTCTACCTTGTTGGTTGAGCCCTAAGCAAGACCTCTTCTACCTTGTTGGTTGAGCTCTAAGCAAGACCTCTTCTACCTTGTTGGTTGAGCCCTAAGCAAGACCTCTTTTACCTTATGGCTGAGCCCTAAGCAAGACCTCTTCTACCTTGTTGATTGAGCCCTAAGCAAGACCTCTTCTACCTCGTTGGTTGAGCCCTAAGCAAGACCTCTTCTACCTCGTTGGTTGAGCCCTAAGCAAGACCTCTTCTACCTCGTTGGTTGAGCCCTAAGCAAGACCTCTTCTACCTCGTTGGTTGAGCCCTAAGCAAGACCTCTTCTACCTTGTTGGTTGAGCCCTAAGCAAGACCTCTTCTACCTTGTTGGTTGAGCCCTAAGCAAGACCTCTTCTACCTTGTTGGTTGAGCCCTAAGCAAGACCTCTTCTACCTTGTTGGTTGAGCCCTAAGCAAGACCTCTTCTATCTTGTTGGTTGAGCCCTAAGCAAGACCTCTTCTACCTTGTTGGTTGAGCTCTAAGCAAGACCTCTTCTACCTTGTTGGTTGAGCCCTAAGCAAGACCTCTTCTACCTTGTTGGTTGAGCCCTAAGCAAGACCTCTTCTACCTTGTTGGTTGAGCCCTAAGCAAGACCTCTTCTACCTTGTTGGTTGAGCTCTAAGCAAGACCTCTTTTACCTTGTTGATTGAGCCCTAAGCAAGACCTCTTCTACCTTGTTGATTGAGCCCTAAGCAAGACCTCTTCTACCTTGTTGGTTGAGCTCTAAGCAAGACCTTTTCTACCTTGTTGGTTGAGCCCTAAGCAAGACCTCTTCTACCTTGTTGATTGAGCCCTAAGCAAGACCTCTTCTACCTTGTTGATTGAGCCCTAAGCAAGACCTCTTCTACCTTGTTGGTTGAGCCCTAAGCAAGACCTCTTCTACCTTGTTGGTTGAGCCCTAAGCAAGACCTCTTATACCTTGTTGATTGAGCCCTAAGCAAGACCTCTTATACCTTGTTGATTGAGCCCTAAGCAAGACCTCTTATACCTTGTTGGTTGAGCCCTAAGCAAGACCTCTTATACCTTGTTGGTTGAGCCCTAAGTAAGACCTCTTCTACCTTGTTGATCGAGCCCTAAGCAAGACCTCTTCTACCTTGTTGATCGAGCCCTAAGCAAGACCTCTTCTACCTTGTTGATTGAGCCCTAAGCAAGACCTCTTATTACAAAAAAAGTGATTTTTAAAAAAGATGGTAAGTTTTTCTCCTTTTGTAATAAAGAGTTCGGGATACATAAATACACACATTAAAATAAATTAATCTTTAATATAATATAAAAATCAACTGTCTTTTGTCTAGAGGTATTTGAACTAACATCTGATAATATATACATGTTACAATAATAAATTATAATTAGCATTTACTAAAATAATAAATAATAATTCGTGACCCTACACAGGGTACCACTTTCTTGACACTACTGTGGCACTATATATATATATATATATATATATATATATATATATATATATATATATATATATATTTATATTTTATTATTATCACACTGGCCGATTCCCACCAAGGCAGGGTGGCCCGAAAAGAAAAACTTTCACCATCATTCACTCCATCACTGTCTTGCCAGAAGGGTGCTTTACACTACAGTTTTTAAACTGCAACATTAACACCCCTCCTTCAGAGTGCAGGCACTGTACTTCCCATCTCCAGGACTCAAGTCCGGCCTGCCGGTTTCCCTGAATCCCTTCATAAATGTTACTTTGCTCACACTCCAACAGCACGTCAAGTATTAAAAACCATTTGTCTCCATTCACTCCTATCAAACACGCTCGTGCATGCCTCCTGGAAGTCCAAGCCCCTCGCACACAAAACCTCCTTTACCCCCTCCATCAAACCTTTCCTAGGCCGATCCCTACCCCGCCTTCCTTCCACTACAGACTGATAC
>NC_091294.1:66720567-66912134 GCF_038502225.1 Cherax quadricarinatus | reverse complement strand
AAGGTCTTGAGGATATCTCTCCAAGAGAGAACCCGCAGTAATGGATTTAAATTAGATAAGTTTAGATTTAGAAAGGACATAGGAAAGTATTGGTTTGGAAATAGGGTAGTTGATGAGTGGAACAGTCTACCTAGTTGGGTTATTGAGGCTAGGACTTTGGGTAGTTTCAAATTTAGGTTGGATAAGTACATGAGTGGGAGGGGTTGGATTTGAGTGGGACTTGCACATCAGAGCTTATTTCTTGGGTAGCATTGAAAATTGGGTTGGTCAAATGTTTGTTAGTGGGATGAATTGTAAAGGACCTGCCTAGTATGGGCCAACAGGCCTGCTGCAGTGTTCCTCCTTTCTTATGTTCTTATGTTTTGGTCTCCTTACTACAGGATGGATATAGACTCATTAGAGAGGTGGTGACGTGTACTTAGCTCAGTGGTGACGTGTACTTAGCTCAGTGGTGACGTGTACTTAGCTCAGTGGTGACGTGTACTTAGCTCAGTGGTGACGTGTACTTAGCTCAGTGAAGACCTGTTTGTGTGCTCTTGAGTGGTGACCTGTACTTTGAGTGCTGACCTGTACTTAACTCTGTGAAGAAGTGTCTTGTTTGCTCCCGTGGACTGAACCAAGATGCCCTCCATCGAGCAACTTTACCAGCAACTTAAGGAAGAATTGAGGGCAGCGAAGATGGAGATACGGCGATTGACCGAGGAAAACAAGAGGATTCGTAGTAGTCCTCCTGTTTCGAGTCCTCAGATCAAGAAGGGATCGTGGTCAGTGGTTGGACAGCAGGGGACGACGAAGTTGACGATCAAGAAGACGAATGGAAAGCCAGAAACGATGAAGAAGAAAGAGACTGCTGTGGAAACTCCCGTGGAAACCTCCAACGCATTCTCGGTGCTACCCGACGAATGTGAGTCTACTACTGGGATCGTCACGACGAACGACAACAAGGAAGGTAAGAATATTGTTGTTGTTGGGGATAGCCAGGTTAGATACATGGATAGGGCATTCTGCTTGAAGGACAGGAGTAGGAGACAAAGGGTATGCTTTCCTGGGGCTGGGATGGAGGACATTGTTAGCCGGCTTGACAACATCATGAACGGTAATGGGATCAATCCTATTATTTGCCTCAGTGCTGGAGGCAATGATGTAGGCAAGCGTAGAAGTGAAGATTTAGTTAGAAAGTTCAGGACAGCTATAGACATGATTAGGAAGAAGGGGGGGCGCCCTGTTATATGTGGCATTTTGCCAAGAAGAGGTGTTGGTAATGAATGGTTGTCCAGAGCAATTGGTATTAATTGTTGGCTGGATAAACACTGTAAGGATAATGCAGTACCATTCATTGACAACTGGGACAACTTCTATGGCCGAAATGACATGTATGCCAGGGATGGGGTTCACTTATCCAGGGCAGGTGTGGGTTTTCTTGCTAACTCAGTTGAGGGGGTTGTTAGGACTTTAAACTAGGATTAGTTAGAGGTATGGGTTTTGAAATGATAATGAATATGGATATATTGACTTATGCTCTGATATTAAGAATCTTAATAGTAACTGTCATGGAGTAACTCTGGGTAATGATAATTTCAGAAATTGTGTAAAAACAAAGATGAATAGGAAAAATGTGCAGAAGAAAAAACATATGATGGTATTTTATGCTAACAGTCGAAGTGCAAGAAATAAAATTAATGAACTACGTTTGGTAGCATGTGCTGGGAACTTTGATATCATTGCATTAACTGAAACGTGGTATGATTTAAAGAGTCGGGATATGACTGCTGAGTGTAATATTCAGGGATTTAAGTTATTCAATGTGGATAGATGTAATGGGAAGGGGGGAGGAGTTGCATTGTATGTTCGAGAAAATATTAATTGTTGCATAAAAAAAGGTATAAAAATAGATGGAGCAGTAACAGAGTCTGTTTGGGTAGAGTTCGTGGAGGGTCAAGAAAAACTAATTCTAGGTGTAATATACCGACCTCCAGGCTTGGATCACGATAGAGGGAGACTTCTTTGGGACGAAATTGTTAGGGCTTCTGGACACAGTAACGTAATCATAGTAGGGGACTTTAACTTTAGCCAAATTGACTGGAATTCTTTGACAGGTAATCTAGAGTCCAGTGACTTCATGGAAACAGTTCAGGACTGTTTTCTGAAACAGAGTGTAACTGAACCTACCAGGGGTAATAATTTGCTAGACTTAGTCTTGTCAAATAAGGAAACACTCGTGAATAATCTGGAGATCACTGAAGAGCTTGGCGCAAGTGATCACAAATCCATCACCTTTAGCATTAATTGGGAATGCAAGAATAATGATAATACAGTAAAAATCCCCGATTTTCGTTCTGCCGATTATAATGGACTTAGGGAACATCCTTACCAGTGTTGTGCCAGAGATGTGGAAGATGGCTAATGTGGTTCCTATATTCAAATCAGGGGATAAGTCCACTCCTTCAAGGGAAGAAACTTCTGCACACCATGCCCAGCAACCCCAGACCTGCCAGAATGTACGGCCTGCCAAAGACTCACAAGCCTGGTATCCCACTGAGGCCCATATCCTCGGGAATAGGCAGTGCTCCCCACAAGCTCTCAGGAATTCTCGCCAAACACCTCTCGAAACTCTTGGGCACTATCAGTCCAGCACATCTCAAACACTCAGGTGATCTTCTCAATCGCATTCGCAACATCAACATCAGGAACAAGAAACTTTCCAGCCTTGACGTGACTTCCCTATTCACTAAAGTACCTACTAAACAAGCCATCGATCTCTTGCGCAAGAAAATTGACGATTCACTTGATCTTCCCATTCCAGCCAGCGACTTCATCGACCTGGTTGAACTATGTGTTGGCTTTACGTGTTTCTCTTTTGAAAATCACCTCTTTCAGCAGACTTTTGGACTACCCATGGGTTCGCCACTCAGTGCAGTCCTAGCGAACCTCTACATGGAACATCTAGAAGCCGAACGTTTCTCCACCATTATTCCTTCGTCTGTCACCTGGCTCCGTTATGTTGACGACATTCTCCTCATAACTCCTAAACGCTTCAACGTTCAAGCTCTCCAAGACAAGCTCAACCAGGTCGAGCCTTCAATCCAGTTCACACTTGAAGAAGAGGTCGACAACACTCTTCCTTTCCTTGATGTTCTACTCTGCAAAGCTGACCACGAACTTCGTTTTAAAGTCTATCGAAAACCCACCAACCAAAACGATCTTCTCCACTTCTACTCTCACCACGACACCAAAACCAAACGTGGTGTAATTATAGGCTTCTTCCTGCGTGCACTCAGAATCTGCAGCAACGAGTTCCTTGAGGAAGAATGCACTATAATTGAACAGGTATTTTCCAAACTCCACTATCCTCGTCACTTCATCAGAGACTGCAGACGGCGAGCACTAAACATCTTCAACACACCCAGAGAAGACACTGCCGAGAAGAGATACATAGTCCTTCCCACCAACTCCATTGCCAAACATGTTTCCAACATCTTTGCCAAAACATCATTCCAAGTATCTACCTCCACAACCACGACCATCAAGGACATCACCAGTAGTAGGCAGGACAAGCCTCCATCCTCTGCAGGGGTATACATAATCCCTTGTAATGACTGCAACAAGTTATACGTGGGCGAAACATCAAGGGACCTCCAAACACGTATTTCAGAACACCAATACGCAAGCAGGTCTGACGACACAAGGAATGCCTGCGTACAACACCGTAATTCACACAACCACTTGATAAACTACAGAAACTCAAGACTTATCGCCACAGAAGACAACACTCAATACCGAAGAATCCTGGAATCATCACTTATTTCTATATCCGACAACTTCAACCAGAATAGTGGCTTCTATAACATAGCTGAACCACTTGCCAAGAAACTTCTTCATCGCTATCCCACATAAGAACACTGTAGAAGGTCTGCTCACAAACTTGTCCAGTCTCCTTTCCAAGCTACCCAAGTTTTTAGACTCTACAACCCAACTCGGTACATCATCAGATGCAGCCGGACTATTAATACTCGCGTTCCTTCCACCCCAGGTAGTTCTGTTTGTGACTTGAAAAAGCCCAGTGTGTGGGCGAAACGTAGTCAATAAAGGATCACATTATACTGCATTTGTGTTTATATTGCCATGAAGATAGACTTAAAGCCTTAAATCTCCACTCTCTGGAGAGGCGTAGAATGAGGGGAGATATCATTGAAGTGTATAAGTGGATGACAGGCATAAACAACATAAGAACATAAGAATGTAGGAACACTGCAGAAGGCCTACTGGCCCATACGAGGCAGGTCCTTATCAAAACGACATCTACCTAAAGCTACTCAAGAAACAACTCTCGCACCCCCCAACACCAATCAAACCCAGCCCCTCCCACTCATATATTTGTCCAGTCTCTTCTTAAAGCTGCCCAAGGTCCTAGCCTCTATCACCCCACTGGGAAGACTGTTCCACGCATCTACAACTCTGTTAGAAAACCAGTACTTACCTATGTCCTTTCTAAATCTAAATTTATCCAACTTAAATCCATTATTCCTGGTTCTTACCTGGTTCGACACCCTCAGTACTTTATTAATGTCTCCCTTGTTTATGCCCGTCATCCACTTATACACTTCAATGATATCTCCCCTCATTCTACGCCTCTCCAGAGAGTGGAGATTTAAGGCTTTAAGTCTATCTTCATACGGGAGGTTCCTTACACAGTAAATCATTTTAGTCATTCTTCTCTGTATGTTCTCTAATGAGTCTATGTCCATCCTGTAGTAAGGGGACCAAAACTGAGCAGCATAATCTAAATGAGGCCTCACTAGTGATGTATAGAGCTGTAAAATAACTTTTGGACTTCTGTTACTTATACTTCTTGAGATAAATCCAAGTAATCTGTTGGCCTTGTTGCGCACACTGAGGCACTGCTGTCTTGGCTTTAGATTTCTGCTTACCATGACTCCCAAGTCTTTTTCACATTCTGTATGACCAAGCTCTACTTCACCTAGATTATAGCTTCGAGGGTTATTTTCATTACCAAGGGCAAGTACCTTACACTTATCCACATTAAACTTCATCTGCCATTTCTCAGACCAAGACATTAATTTGTTCAAATCGTCCTGGAGTTCATTCATATCCTCCTCAGAGTGAATTATACGGCCTATCTTTGTATCATCAGCAAACTTACTCATGTCACTAGTAATCCCTTCATCAAGGTCATTAATGTAAATTATGAACAAGAGAGGGCCTAAAACTGATCCTTGTGGAACGCCACTAGTGACTAATCCCCATTCAGATTTCACTCCATTAATGGTAACTCTCTGCTTTCTATTGGTAAGCCATGCCTCAATCCATGCTAGAACTTTACCTCCTATACCATGAGCTGCCACTTTTCTTAAGAGTCTCTTGTGAGGTACTCTGTCGAAGGCTTTACTAAAATCCAAATAAACAATATCATATTCCTTATCACTGTCAACTGCCTCAAATGTTCTATTGAAGAACGTCAGTAAGTTTGTCAGGCAGGAACTGAGGGTGTAGAACCAGGTAAGAACCAGAAATAATGGATATAAGTTGGATAAATTTAGATTTAGAAAGGACATAGGTAAGTACTGGTTTTCTAACAGAGTTGTAGATGCGTGGAACAGTCTTCCTAGTGGGGTGATAGAGGCTAGGACCTTGGGTAGCTTTAAGAAGAGACTGGACAAATATATGAGTGGGAGGGGCTGGGTTTGATTGGTGTTGGGGGGTGCGGGAGTTGTTTCTTGAGTAGCTTTAGGTAGAGATCGTTTTGATAAGGACCTGCCTCGTATGGGCCAGTAGGCCTTCTGCAGTGTTCCTACATTCTTATGTTCTTATGTTGTTAGGGGTTGGATTTGAGTGGGACTTGCACATCAGAGCTTATTTCTTGGGTAGCATTGAAAATTGGGTTGGGCAAATGTTTTGTTAGTGGGATGAATTGTAAAGGACCTGCCTAGCATGGGCCAACAGGCCTGCTGCAGTGTTCCTTCTTTCTTATGTTCTTATATTCTTATGTTAACAGCCTCAAAAGCTTTGCTGAAGAAAGTTAATAAATTAGTTAGAGAAGAACGGCCTCTTCTGAATGCATGCTGAGTATCAATCAGATTATGCTTATCCGTATGGCTTCTTATAATGGATTAGATTTAGAAAGGGCATAGGTAAGTGCTGGTTTTCTAACAGAGTTGTGGATGCGTGGAACAGTCTTCCCAGTGGGGTGATGGAGGCTAGGACCTTGGGTAGCTTTAAGAAGAGACTGGACAAATATATGAGTGGGAGGGGCTGGGTTTGATTGGTGTCATGGGGTACGGGAGTTATTTCTTGGGTAGCTTTAGGTAGAGGTTGTTTTGATAAGGACCTGCCTCGTATGGGCCAGTAGGCCTTCTGCAGTGTTCCTACATTCTTATGTTCTTATGAAAAGGTTGGACAAATACATGGGTGATTTTGATAATAACCCGCCTATATATGCCAGCGTTTCACCATTTTTATGTTCTTTTACATTTTAACTCAAAATAAGACCATCTTAGCGCTTGCGATGTAAGGTACTCAGCACCTCCACCTCACTTTGTTCTCCGTATATAGCCTCGTCATGTTAACGTCTCTTTAGTTGCACACAAACCATACTATCTCCTCGACACTGAGCGGGTTACCTGACTGGTATTCGAGTAAAGGTGCGATTTGCTTGTTGTACTGTACAGCAACTCCAGCCACTCCATTGTTAACGTTTTCTACTGTCTTCATGATGGCGGCTGTTAGCTCGTATCTGGCCAGGAGGAGACAGATGTTGGATGAGCGAAACAAGGTACTCTTGATCTCCCAGACAAAGTTTCCTGTCCTGAAGAGAGAACGGAGGAAAGCCAAGAGCTATCTCATGAAGTACGTGTGTGTTAGGAATACAGTTCGTTACATTCAACACGATATAGAGGTGGAGAAGAAAGACCTCGAGAGGAGACGACTTTATGTTCAACAAGTACATGAGGAGCAACGTAAGAAACTCCAGTTCTGTACAGCCATCTCCAGTACCTCTCCGTCTACCTCCAAGATCTCTGCGGTTAATTCTCTTAATTCGAGGAACTAAAGTGACTCAAACTATCCTTGAATTAAAACTCTCCTTCCCAAGGTGTTATTTTTTTACGAAAATTCAGTATTTTATATGAAAGTTAAGACACATGTGCAACATCTGGATATCTTTATTGTAGTAGACGTTTCGCCATCCAGTGGCTTTATCAATACAGATTCTAGGACATAATAGGAAGACAGTAGAACTATATACAAAAGATGAGGTAATCAGTCCCTCGGCCTTGGAGTTAGTGTTCACAGCTGTTAGTGTTCACATGCTGTGAACACTAACTCCAAGGCCGAGGGACTGATTACCTCATCTTTTGTATATAGTTCTACTGTCTTCCTATTATGTCCTAGAATCTGTATTGATAAAGCCACTGGATGGCGAAACGTCTACTACAATAAAGATATCCAGATGTTGCACATGTGTCTTAACTTTCATACTGTCGGTATTTTATACCTTTCTTGCACAGTATTTTATATGCTATATTACCATCTCAATAAAATCTTTTAATGCAATAGTGTGTTTTCTTATTAATATACTGTCACGAGGTAGATAAACTGAAACAAAATAAGTCTTATTTTCAAGGACAACTACTTAACTCAGTGGTGACCTGTACTTAACTCTGTGAAGAAGTGTCTGGTGTGTTCCCGTGGACTGAACCAAGATGCCCTCCATCGAGCAACTTTACCAGCAGCTTAAAGAAGAATTAAGGGTAGCGAAGATGGAGATACGGCGATTGACCAAGGAAAACAAGAGGATTCGTAGTAGTCCTCCTGTTTCGAGTCCTCAGGTCAAGAAGGAATCGTGGTCAGTGGCTGGACAGCAGGGGACGAAGTTGATGATCAAGAAGACGAATGGAAAGCCAGAAACGATGAAGAGACTGCTGTGGAAACTCTTGTGGAAACCTCCAACGCATTCTCAGTGCTACCCGACGGGTATCGTCACGACGAACGACAACAAGGAAGGTAAGAATATTGTTGCTGTTGGGGATAGCCAGGTTAGATACATGGATAGGGCATTCTGCTTGAAGGACAGGAGTAGGAGACAGAGGGTTTGCTTTCCTGGGGCTGGGATGGAGGACATTGTTAGCTGGCTTGACAACATCATGAATGGTAATGGGATCAATCCTATTATTTGCCTCAGTGCTGGAGGCAATGATGTAGGCAAGCGTAGAAGTGAGGATTTAGTTAGAAAGTTCAGGACAGCTATAGACATAATTAGGAAGAAGGGGGGGGGCGCCCTGTTATATGTGACATTTTGCCAAGAAGAGGTGTTGGTAATGAATGGTTGTCCAGAGCAATTGGAATTAATTGTTGGCTGGATAAACACTGTAAGGATAATGCAGTACCATTCATTGACAACTGGGACAACTTCTATGGCCGAAATGACATGTATGTCAGGGATGGGGTTCACTTATCCAGGGCAGGTGTGGGTTTTCTTGCTAGCTCAGTTGAGGGGGTTGTTAGGACTTTAAACTAGGATTAGTTAGAGGTATGGGTTTAGAAATGACAAATAATGAGTATGGATATATTGACTTGGAGTAACTCTGGGTAATGATAATTTCAGAAATTGTGTGCAAAAGAAAAAAGCATATGATGGTATTTTATGCTAACAGTCGAAGTGCAAAAAATAAAATTAATGAACTACGTTTGGTAGCATGTGCTGGGAACTTCGATATCATTGCATTAACTAAAACGTGGTATGATTTAAAGAGTCGGGATATGATTGCTGAGTGTAATATTCAGGGATTTAAGTTGTTCAATGTGGATAGATGTAATGGGAAGGGGGGAGGAGTTGAATTATATGCTCGAGAAAATATTAATTGTTGCATAAAAACAGGTATAAAAATAGATGGAGCAGTAACAGAATCTGTTTGGATAAAGTTTGTAGAGGTTCAAGAAAAACTAATTCTAGGTGTAATATACCGACCTCCAGGCTTGGATCACGATAGAGGGAGACTTCTTTGGGACGAAATTGTTAGGGCTTCTAGACACAATAACATAGTCATAGTAGGGGACTTTAATTTTAGTCAAATTGACTGGAATTCTTTGACAGGTAATCTAGAGTCCAGTGATTTCAAGGAAACAGTTCAGAACTGTTTTCTGAAGCAGTGGGTAACAGAACTTACCAGGGGTAATAATTTGCTAGACCTAGTCTTGTCAAATAAGGAAACACTCGTGAATAATCTGGAGATCACTGAAGAGCTTTGCGCAAGTGATCACAAATCCATCACTTTTAGCATTAACTGGGAATGCAAGAATAATGATAATACAGTAAAAATCCCTGATTTTCGTTCTGCCGATTATAATGGACTTAGGGAACACCTGTCTAATCTTGATTGGGGTTATCTAGCTAATGATTTTATTGACGATGATCATACTTATGATTATGAAGGGATTTGCTTTTATGATTGCTTTCTTAATAATGTACACCGTGCTCAGAGTATATACATTCCCCAGAGAGAAATTAGGTCTAATAATAACGTAGGTTGGTAGACAGCAACCACCCAGGGAAGTACTACCGTCCTGCCAGATGACTGTGAAACAGAAACCTGTAACTGTTTTGCATGATGGTAGGATTGCTGGTTTCTTTTTCTGTCTCATAAACACGCTAGATAACAGGGATATCTTGCTACTCCTACTTACACTTTGGTCACACTTCACAGACACGCACATGCATATATATATACATACATCTAGGTTTGTCTCCTTTTTCTAAATAGCTCTTGTTCTTCTTTATTTCTTCTATTGTCCATGGGGAAGTGGAAAAGAATATTTCCTCCGTAAGCCATGCGTGTCGTATGAGGCGACTAAAATGCCGGGAGCAATGGGCTAGTAACCCCTTCTCCTGTATACATTTACTAAAAAAGAGAATAAGAAAAACTTTATAAAACTGGGATGCTTAAATGTGCGTGGATGTAGTGCGGATGACAAGAAACAGATGATTGCTGATGTTATGAATGAAAAGAAGTTGGATGTCCTGGCCCTAAGCGAAGCAAAGCTGAAGGGGGTAGGAGAGTTTCAGTGGGGGGAAATAAATGGGATTAAATCTGGAGTATCTGAGAGAGTTAGAGCAAAGGAAGGGGTAGCAGTAATGTTAAATGATCAGTTATGGAAGGAGAAAAGAGAATATGAATGTGTAAATTCAAGAATTATGTGGATTAAAGTAAAGGTTGGATGCGAGAAGTGGGTCATAATAAGCGTGTATGCACCTGGAGAAGAGAGGAATGCAGAGGACAGAGAGAGATTTTGGGAGATGTTAAGTGAATGTATAGGAGCCTTTGAACCAAGTGAGAGAGTAATTGTGGTAGGGGACCTGAATGCTAAAGTAGGAGAAACTTTTAGAGAGGGTGTGGTAGGCAAGTTTGGGGTGCCAGGTGTAAATGATAATGGGAGCCCTTTGATTGAACTTTGTATAGAAAGGGGTTTAGTTATAGGTAATACATATTTTAAGAAAAAGAGGATAAATAAGTATACAAGATATGATGTAGGGCGAAGTGACAGTAGTTTGTTGGATTATGTAATGGTAGATAAAAGAGTGTTGAGTAGACTTCAGGATGTACATGTTTATAGAGGGGCCACAGATATATCAGATCACTTTCTAGTTGTAGCTACACTGAGAGTAAAAGGTAGATGGGATACAAGGAGAATAGAAGCATCAGGGAAGAGAGAGGTGAAGGTTTATAAACTAAAAGAGGAGGCAGTTAGGGTAAGATATAAACAGCTATTGGAGGATAGATGGGCTAATGAGAGCATAGGCAATGGGGTCGAAGAGGTATGGGATAGGTTTAAAAATGTAGTGTTAGAGTGTTCAGCAGAAGTTTGTGGTTACAGGAAAGTGGGTGCGGGAGGGAAGAGGAGCGATTGGTGGAATGATGATGTGAAGAGAGTAGTAAGGGAGAAAAAGTTAGCATATGAGAAGTTTTTACAAAGTAGAAGTGATGCAAGGAGGGAAGAGTATATGGAGAAAAAGAGAGAGGTTAAGAGAGTGGTGAAGCAATGTAAAAAGAGAGCAAATGAGAGAGTGGGTGAGATGTTATCTACAAATTTTGTTGAAAATAAGAAAAAGTTTTGGAGTGAGATTAACAAGTTAAGAAAGCCTAGAGAACAAATGGATTTGTCAGTTAAAAATAGGAGAGGAGAGTTATTAAATGGAGAGTTAGAGGTATTGGGAAGATGGAGGGAATATTTTGAGGAATTGTTAAATGTTGATGAAGATAGGGAAGCTGTGATTTCGTGTATAGGGCAAGGAGGAATAACATCTTGTAGGAGTGAGGAAGAGCCAGTTGTGAGTGTGGGGGAAGTTCGTGAGGCAGTAGGTAAAATGAAAGGGGGTAAGGCAGCCGGGATTGATGGGATAAAGATAGAAATGTTAACAGCAGGTGGGGATATAGTTTTGGAGTGGTTGGTGCAATTATTTAATAAATGTATGGAAGAGGGTAAGGTACCTAGGGATTGGCAGAGAGCATGCATAGTTCCTTTGTATAAAGGCAAAGGGGATAAAAGAGAGTGCAAAAATTATAGGGGGATAAGTCTGCTGAGTATACCTGGTAAAGTGTATGGTAGAGTTATTATTGAAAGAATTAAGAGTAAGACGGAGAATAGGATAGGAGATGAACAAGGAGGCTTTAGGAAAGGTAGGGGGTGTGTGGACCAGGTGTTTACAGTGAAACATATAAGTGAACAGTATTTAGATAAGGCTAAAGAGGTCTTTGTGGCATTTATGGATTTGGAAAAGGCGTATGACAGGGTGGATAGGGGGGCAATGTGGCAGATGTTGCAAGTATATAGTGTAGGAGGTAGGTTACTGAAAGCAGTGAAGAGTTTTTACGAGGATAGTGAGGCTCAAGTTAGAGTATGTAGGAAAGAGGGAAATTATTTCCCAGTAAAAGTAGGCCTTAGACAAGGATGTGTGATGTCACCGTGGTTGTTTAATATATTTATAGATGGGGTTGTAAGAGAAGTAAATGCGAGGGTCTTGACAAGAGGCGTGGAGTTAAAAGATAAAGAATCACACACAAAGTGGGAGTTGTCACAGCTGCTCTTTGCTGATGACACTGTGCTCTTGGGAGATTCTGAAGAGAAGTTGCAGAGATTGGTGGATGAATTTGGTAGGGTGTGCAAAAGAAGAAAATTAAAGGTGAATACAGGAAAGAGTAAGGTTATGAGGATAACAAAAAGATTAGGTGATGAAAGATTGAATATCAGATTGGAGGGAGAGAGTATGGAGGAGGTGAATGTATTCAGATATTTGGGAGTGGACGTGTCAGCGGATGGGTCTAAGAAAGATGAGGTGAATCATAGAATTGATTAGGGAAAAAGAGTGAGTGGTGCACTTAGGAGTCTGTGGAGACAAAGAACTTTGTCCTTGGAGGCAAAGAGGGGAAAGTATGAGAGTATAGTTTTACCAACGCTCTTATATGGGTGTGAAGCATGGGTGATGAATGTTGCAGCGAGGAGAAGGCTGGAGGCAGTGGAGATGTCATGTCTGAGGGCAATGTGTGGTGTGAATATAATGCAGAGAATTCGTAGTTTGGAAGTTAGGAGGAGGTGCGGGATTACCAGAACTGTTGTCCAGAGGGCTGAGGAAGGGTTGTTGAGGTGGTTCGGACATGTAGAGAGAATGGAGCGAAACAGAATGACTTCAAGAGTGTATCAGTCTGTAGTGGAAGGAAGGCGGGGTAGGGGTCGGCCTAGGAAAGGTTGGAGAGAGGGGGTAAAGGAGGTTTTTTGTGCGAGGGGCTTGGACTTCCAGCAGGTATGCATGAGCGTGTTTGATAGGAGTGAATGGAGACAAATGGTTTTTAATACTTGACGTGCTGTTGGAGTGTGAGCAAAGTAACATTTATGAAGGGGTTCAGGGAAACCGGCAGGCCGGACTTGAGTCCTGGAGATGGGAAGTACAGTGCCTGCACTCTGAAGGAGGGGTGTTAATGTTGCAGTTTAAAAACTGTAGTGTAAAGCACCCTTCTGGCAAGACAGTGATGGAGTGAATGATGGTGAAAGTTTTTCTTTTTCGGGCCACCCTGCCTTGGTGGGAATCGGCCAGTGTGATAATAAAAAAAAAATAATAACGATCCCAAATGGGTTACCAAGAGGCTAAAGCATCTATTAGGGGAGAAAAGGGGAATTTATAGGCGCATCAGAAGAGGAGAGGTTAACCTTACTGACCAATATGTTCATCTTAAAATAGAAATAAAAAGGGGGATTAGAAAGGCTAAACGTGACTATGAAATTAGAGTTGCTAATGAATCAATGGGTTTCTTTCAAGTGTATAGGACGAAGGTGAAGGAAAAAGTAGGACCTCTGAAAATTGGGAATGGACAGCTGACGGATAATGAACTGGAAATGTGTTCTTTATTTAATGACTATTTTTTGTCAGTTTTTACACAGGAAGATGTAAATGAGATTCCAGTAATTAACAATTATTTAGTTCCTGATGAATCTAAATTAACTAATATTACTGTCACGAGGGACATGGTTATTAAACATAGAAAAACTGAAGCAAAATAAGTCCCCAGGACCCGATGAGCTGTTTTCCAGGGTAATTAAGGAATGCAAGATGGAGCTTAGTCAGCCATTAACGAGTGTGTTTAATGCGTCTATCTTTACTGGTGTTGTGCCAGAGCTGTGGAAGATGGCTAATGTAGTTCCTATATTCAAATCAGGGGATAAGTCCACTCTTTCAAATTACCGTCCAATAAGCCTGACATCTATAGTAGGCAAGTTATTAGAATCAATTATAGCTGTCATTATCAGAAGTCACCTTGAAGAGCATAACTTGATAAATGAATCTCAGCATGGATTCACGAGAGGTCGTTCCTGCCTGACAAACGTACTGACGTTCTTCAATAGAACATTTGAGGCAGTTGACAGTGATTAGGAATATGATATTGTTTATTTGGATTTTAGTAAAGCCTTCGATAAAGTACCTCACAAGAGACTCTTAAGAAAAGTGGCAGCTCATGGTATAGGAGGTAAAGTTCTAGCATGGACAGAGGCATGGCTTACCTATAGAAAGCAGAGAGTTATCATTAATGGAGTGAAATCTGAGTGAGGATTAGTCACTAGTGGCGTTCCACAGGGATCAGTTTTGGGCCCTCTCTTGTTCATAATTTACATTAATGACCTTGATGAAGGGATTACTAGTGACATGAGTAAGTTTGCTGATGATACAAAGATAGGCCGTATAATTCACTCTGAGGAGGATATCAATGAGCTCCAGGACGATTTGGACAAATTAATGTCTTGGTCTGAAAAATGGCAGATGAAGTTCAATGTCGATAAGTGTAAGGTACTTGCCCTTGGTAATGAAAAGAACCCTCGAAGCTATAATCTAGGTGAAGTAGAGCTTGATCATACAGAATGTGAAAAAGACTTGGGAGTCATGGTAAGCAGAAATCTAAAGCCAAGACAGCAGTGCCGTAGTGTGCACAACAAGGCCAACAGATTACTTGGATTTATCTCAAGAAGTATAAGTAACAGAAGTCCAAAAGTTATTTTACAGCTCTATACATCACTAGTGAGGCCTCATTTAGATTATGCTGCTCAGTTTTGGCCCCCTTTCTACAGGATGGATATAGACTCATTAGAGAACATACAGAGAAGAATGACTAAAATGATTTACTGTGTAAGGAACCTCCCGTATGAAGATAGACTTAAAGCCTTAAATCTCCACACTCTGGAGAGGCGTAGAACGAGGGGAGATATCATTGAAGTGTATAAGTGGATGACGGGCATAAACATAGTCCTGACTATGGAACTGGACTTCTCCAGGCTGAGGGACTGACAACCTCAAATTCTACGACTTCAAGGGTGATGGACTGATTACATTGTCTTCACATCTCTACTGTTCCTGCCTACTTTCTGTATTCGACTGAAGAAGCCTACTGTGTAGGCGAAACGTTCCGGAATAAAATTACCTAACTGTTGCCTGTGTGTCTTACCTACCAACCTGTCGGTATTGTATACCATTTTGATGTTCATCTTGTCAGACACTGCAACACAGGTATCTTGGTACAGAAAACACCTTGGACAACCTTTTCAAGTAAGAATTGTTGGATCTGAGAGGGACATGACCTCTCAGTGACAACATTCTCACTACTACAACTACTCTGCACCTCTCCTTCCGACAGTATTTAAGTCTCTGCACTGTCGCTTGATCTTCTGATAGTTCCTGACTATGGAACGACTTCAAGGGTGATGGACTGATTACATCGTCTTCACATCTCTACTGTTCCTGCCTACTTTCTGTATTCAACTGAAGAAGCCTACTGTGTAGGCGAAACGTTAATGGCTGACTAAGCTCCATTTTGCATTCCTTAAGTACCCTGGAAAACAACTCATCGGGTCCCGGGGACTTACTTTGCTACAGTTTGTCTATCTGTTTAATAACCATGTCCCTCGTGACAGTAATATTAGTTAATTTAAATTCAGCAGGAACTAAATAATTGTTAATTACTGGAATCTCATTTACATCTTCCTGTGTAAAAACTAACAAAAAATAGTCATTAAATAAGGAACACATTTCCAGTTCGTTATCCGTCAGCTGTCCATTCCCAATTTTCAGAGGTCCTACTTTTTCCTTCACCTTCGTCCTATACACTTGAAAGAACCCCTTTGGATTAGTCTTTGATTCACTAGCAACTCTAATTTCATAGTCACGTTTAGCCTTTCTAATCCCCTATTTTACTTCTCTTTTAAGCTGAACATATTGGTCAGTAAGGTTAACCTCTCCTCTTCTGATGCTCCTATAAATTCCCCTTTTCTCCCCTGATAGATGCTTTAACCTACCGTTAACCCATTTGGGATCGTTATTATTAGACCTAATATCTCTCTGGGGAATGTATATACTATGGGCACGGTGTACATTATTTAGAAAAAATCATAAAAGCAGATCCCTTCATAATCATAAGTATGATCATCGCCAATAAAATCATTAGTTAGATAACCCCTATCAAGATTAGACAGATGTTCCCTAAGTCTATTATAGTCGGCAGAACGGAAATCAGTCGTCAGTACACAGTACACACACCCTCAGTTCACGGAGTTCACTACCTTGTCACAAAATAGGCGCATGGCTTCTGCTGAAAAGAAGAGGCCACGATGCTCCATGAACACGACGGAGGACTCGGATTTGGAAATGTGAGGCACAATTCTAGCGAAGAAGTTGCGAGAGGAAGAGGAAGATCCTGCTCACTTTGTAGCAGATCTGACATTTCCAACCATGGAGCCAGCAACAATGGAAACAGGGGAGGAGATAAACACTCCACCCCCGAAAACCAAGAGGGATGGAACACTGTGGACAACAAGAAGTAGCGCCGTCCGTCCAAGCAGCAGGCAAACCAGCTCAACCGACCTGGCAAATTCAAGGTGAAGTCTTACGGGGACAACAGAACCCACTATGGCGTTGTTTCATACCTGGAATCACGACACAACCTGAAGTTCAAGATATGGTTCAACTTGAGGGGAGAACCAATACTGACTCCTCTCAACAAGGAAATGTATACCACCTTGAAGAGAGTCATGGAGACAGATCGCTCATTCACCCTGGAGGAACTGGACTCTCGGCAGAAAATCACCAAGGGTGTAGTGATGCGATACCTGCTGATGATGCCCATCAAGGCAGTAGCAGCTCACCCCAGTGTGGTGTCAGCTCAGCGTCTCAAGGCAAAGACGTCAGGCAATGCACCAACCCGACAGGTCCTCATTCAGCATGTGGGACCACTGCCATCCCAGCTGGACCTCGGTTCTTGGGGCAAGTACGATGTCAGGACCTTCACATCAGAACCAGTTCGCTGTTTCAAGTGTCAGCGTTATGGACACCTGGGTGCACTCTGTCAGAATAGAGTAATCTGCGGTGTCTGCAGCCAGCACCACCCTACCGAGGAATGCATCACCAAGCTGAAAAATGCATCGCCACCCACTCCACAATGCCCGAACTGCAGGCAGAAATACCATGCCTGGAATCCTCGATGCCCCGAGAGGCTCGCCAGAATTCAAGGAGTCTGGAAGACGCCAAAAACTCGACAACAGGCTACGACGGATCATCACTCTCAGCAAACGATGGGTGCAGAAAACACTGCCATACCGCAGATCTCTCAGCAGCTAACCCAAGTCAATGCCCAGGAATTCCCAACCCTCGAAGCCTCAACCAGGCATCAAGGTCAAGAACCTCCTGCACCCCTACCTCAACGAAGAAACAAAAACAAGAGGAACAGGAGGCGTCAACAGGGTGCATCTGGTCAATGCGATCAGCAGGTAGCACTAAACGAGCCCCCACCGGCCATAGCACGACAATGCAGGCACTCCTTACCTGGCACAGGCGCTTTGCAGACTCAACTGGCACCTCATCAGCAGATCCCGGCTACCCAACCTGGTATACAGCAACTGACCACGGTGCATACAATAAAGAAATCCAACCCTCAGCAGTCCCTACAGACCACAACAGCCCAGATAATATCCACTGTTTCGAACCCAACCCCAAAGCAGGCCCTCACCAGGGAGGATCTCGTAGCACTCATCAAGGTGTTCACGGATCTTATTTGCAACACAATCAACTCCACGGAACAACAGAGCGCATTCCAGCAGATGGTCAATATGCTCCTGAGAGTGTGCTTACTGACCGAGGAGGAGACAGTGGATGCCATAAATTTGCAGGTTCTCAGAGTGGGCAGGACTCAGTCTCCAGCTCAGGAAACAACAGCGATGGAATAACCTCGGTACCAAATCACACCCTCAAGGTTCTACAATGGAACATTCAGGGCCTGAGGGGCAAACAGCACCTCTTGCTGGAGGCAGTAATTCGGGATCGGGTTGACATCGTCTTGCTGCAAGAAACTTTGACTGTTTCTGTGACAATGCAGGCATGTGACAATGCCTGCTGAATCGCCACCAGCTCAGCTTGAAGGATCGTGCAGTGGTCATGGAGTCGCCAGCCTTGTGTGTGACCATTATGGTACAGTCCAGCTGCTGCTCTCTTCCTGTCAGGGTCGACAGAACCATCTGTGAAATACACTGCACATGTGCCTCCCTCTGCCAGTACTATGCTTGTCTCAGCATGATTGCTGAGGGTGTCTTGACTGCAGAGACGCTTAGAGATGGGTAGCTGCATAATGCAAACATCGGCTGGATCTGGGCGCCAGGGAGGTTGTGGATGGTACCCAGCAACAGGAAGGTCACAACTCTTCTCAAGGAGTAGTTGTATAGGCAGCAGCTTCCGCCCAGCAGCACAAAACGAACGAATCCAGCTATCCTTCTTTACTTGACTGAATGCACTGAAGAGCTTTCGAGTATCGTTAAGGAACCATTTGAAGCGGCAAGAAATATTGACGGCCAGTCTGCAGATTGACCATCGCTAGGCTGAGCACATTCTCAGCACAGTCACCACATCCAACCTCCAGAATGGGTAATATCCTGCTGATTAACAATTTCAATATATTGTAATTTCCGGCCTTTTGATGGATAGTGTTACTGACCGCAATTAGGGCAGCTTCTATACATTTTCGCCCTCTTAAATCGTCTTCCTTAATGACTAGTCTAGCCTCAATGAATATCATGAGGTGTCCAACAACGTCCCTATGTTGAACACACGCGTTTTTGCGATCATTACTGTTGCAAGCATTTTTGTGTTCCCTGTTCTTAATATCCAGAGATCTGGCTGTTTTCCCCACAAATAATTTGTCATACCTCC
This sequence comes from Cherax quadricarinatus, assembly GCF_038502225.1. Taxonomy (NCBI): domain Eukaryota; kingdom Metazoa; phylum Arthropoda; class Malacostraca; order Decapoda; family Parastacidae; genus Cherax; species Cherax quadricarinatus. Next base: position 66,893,389 of record NC_091294.1, on the reverse strand, counting down.
CACATGGCAGTGTTTCCTCCTGCACTCGTACCAGGTTTTTTGCACTAGGTCTCTAATAGTAGGTGAAGAGCTGGTGGATATTTTAGCTAGTTTTCTGTCAAATATTTTAGAAACGTTGGTTTCAACGTCACTGACCTGTAGAACGATGTAACTTGGAGGCTTTTCCTCAACTTCATTGGTGTTGGTTTTGTTGAGGATGCGTGTCGCACTTCATACGTGATGCAGTCACACATGAAGTGTAGGGGGAAGTGTAGCGAGGAACTGTGGTCTGGAAATTCTGTAGGCTCTCAGAGAGAAGCCTATAACTACTCCTCTTTTAGTTCTGGTGTCATGGTGAGAGAAGAAATGTAGAAAATAGTTCTTATAAGTAGGTTTACGGAAGACTTTAAAAGAGTCTGTTTTTACCTGTGAGCAAACGAATGTCGAGAAATGGTGATTGGGTGCCCTCCTCCTCTAGTGTCAATTAAATTGTAGGTTCCAGAGTGTTGATGGTGTTGAGGATGTCACGTACGTCTAGATTTTTGGGAACAATGACCAAAATGTCATCAACGTCTCGCATACATGTAACTGACCTGGGGATGTTATTGAGGATCCGTCTGGATTCTAGGTCCTCCATATATAAAGTGGCAAGTACTGCACTAAGGGGCGAGCCCATGGCTAGACCGAACAGTTGTTTATACTTTGCGCAGTTTTTTTTTAAAAGAAGGGTAAATTTATGTTTAAAGAATAGACTTGTTTCAAGAAGTGCAGGTCGAAAATTTCATGAATATCTTGTTGAAGTAAAAGAAATATGACCCAGTGTACGACTATGGCTGTAATATTTCAACTCTGTTACATTACTTAGACATTTTATCAAGGCAGAAAAATGGGTGACTGACAACCGTACCTTACATCCGCTAAAACAATTTTAATGAAGCCCAATATATTTATAATAAGGAAGATTGTAATGGTTACGATGCTCCTGAAAACGCATCCAGTTGTAATATTGAGCCTGTGTTCCCCAAAGCATTGACTATTTTACCAACCTCACTTACAACGGAAACTACCGCAATTTTTTAAAAAGATGGCGTCAAATGTTTACCTGGAACCAGTAAAGATCTTTGATAGGACGTTGGGAGCGTATTCCCAATAATCATATAAAATACATTCTAATTTCCCAAGACTGTAAAGAGAATATGAGAAGCTACTGGCATTTTTTTCTCTCGATTAAATTTACTCTGAAGTGTTGCAATGATAAAATTCAAAAAGTCTTTAAATAGATGATGTCCAGTGTCCACTTATAAAACAAATTGTGGGGACCCAAGCCTCGGAGACGTTGATAAAAAGGATTCGAGGATAAATATTTGAATTTGTCCCTGAAGCCGTCTGAATATTCACCTTCAGGTACCACCCCATCCTTCAGTCACAAATAGGTATATTTATATTGAGAGATACATGGTCGTACGTGGAAAAGATATATAGCAAACGACTTCTTGGTCTACAGTGAGGCTATCTACTGAGAACTCTACTGCTAATTTGATTAACGACTATTAAGGATTATCGGGTAATATCTATGTTTATGAGACAATGATATGAAAGCACCCCAGCTCTCTGTAGTCACTGCCAGAATGAAAAACGGGAAAAATATATATTGCACTTTATTAAAAAACATCATGGCATTCACCGGAGAGATGGAACTGGATGGAAGACGTGATCTATAGTTAAGTTAGTGCTGTTTCTATCTTATTACTTTTGTTGCTTCATTGCCATTCACAGAGCTCTTTGTTCTGATTACCACAGTTCTGTTAAGACGATCAAAAACTATTTCTACTGCTACTAATGTTCTTGAGTGTGTCCCGGCTGTCAACTGATTGTTTTGATGCAGTCGCTGTACAGGCATCAGCCATTCACTGACTTTAGACTGCCCCATCTGTTGAATGTTTCCACATATACGTAGTTGCAATGGTCTAGTCTCAGCTTCTAGCCCCGCCACTTAGCTAATCGCTTCTAGGTTCACTCTCTTCTGGCTTCGAGAGCCTTATCATCCCTCTTCTTAAACCTATGTTTAGATACTGCCTCTGCCACTTCATTTTCCATTTCGGTCCAGTTTCTGGCTGTTCTAAGACCGAAGAAATATTTCCTAGCATCCCTGTGACTGATCTGTGTTTTTAACTTCCAGTTGTGCCCTCGTGTTCCTGTTTCTGTCTTTCAAACAATTTGTCCTTGTCCACTCTTTGTATTCTCAGTATTTTATACATTGTTTTCATGCCACCCTTAGTCCTCCTCTCTTCCAGTGTCCTCTAGTAACGTTCCCTATAATTAATCTCTCCTCACAGGACATACCTTTCAGAGGGTTTTCGAAGTAGTTTAGTGAGTGTCTATTGAATGGTTGAGTGAAGTAACGACTGTCTAAAGAAACTTTTTTTACTCCTGCCGTCCATATCCAATATTTTGCTGCCACTAACTTATTAGGTCCTAAAGATTCTAGCAACTCCTCCCGCTAGAAGAGGATATATCTAGTTGAATCCTACTCTTGCAGAGTGCTTGTCCAGCTGGTTCATTAATGAGTCTATTCTCATCGCGTTTACAGTATTACAATTCTAATTTCAAATAAATTTATATTCGTTCGTGTTGCATCGTCAGCCTCATAATCTCATATTACTGTTTCGAGCTATGGATTCATTCAGTGTTTCAAATACTTCCTCGCGTTTGGGTGTGTGAAAGACATTCAACATTTTAAAGGTGAGAATGAGAGTTCTCCGCAATTTCCTTTTTCTAAGAGGGAAAAAAGTTGACTGCCTCGAGTCTTCCTTCGTAAAGTTTGTGTCTGAGAGAAGGCACGAGTTTCAAGCTTTTTCCAGCGCTTTCCCTAGTAGATCTCTCAGTTAGATTTCCACTCAAGTAGATCCATCAATTAGATCTCTGTGGTAGATCTCTCTAGTAGATCTCCTCTCCAGTAGATCATTGTTTTTTACGTAATATGGAGATAAAAAGTGGGTGACATATTCAAGATGTTAATAGCGTGTCTGCAGCTGCTACTGTAGAATGCTACTCTAGCTATGTAAGCTACAGTAGCATTTTGCTAACTTTGGTGCTTTCAGATAGGCATTGCTTGTTACTCTTGAGGTAGGTAAGACACATATGCAACAGTTAGGTATCTTTATTATGAAACGTTTCGCCTACACAGTAGGCTTCTTCAGTCAAGTACAGAAAAGTTGATAGAAGCAGAAGATACTTGAAGACGATGTAATCAGTCCATCACCCTTAAAGTTTTGAGGTGGTCAGTCCCTCAGTCTGGAGAAGAGCATTGTTCCATAGTATGAAACTATGGAACAATGCTCTTCTCCAGACTGAGGGACTGACCACCTCAAAACTTTAAGGGTGATGGACTGATTACATCGTCTTCAAGTATCTTCTGCTTCTATCAACTTTTCTGTACTTGACTGAAGAAGCCTACTGTGTAGGCGAAACGTTTCATAATAAAGATACCTAACTGTTGCATATGTGTCTTACCTAACAACCTGTCGGTATTTTATACCATTTTAATGTTTACTCTTGAGGTAGTTGCTTGTGATTGCTTTAAGGAACTTTTCATCACTTATTTTGGTTAGTTTATTGCCAAATATTTTGTATTCATGCTTGAAACTGTTACACCCAAAATGCATTCATTACTTTTCATTTGTCTACACTGGAACTCATTTTCCACGTCTCTCACCACAGCGTCAATTTGTCCCGATCACCGAATACACAAGCAATGTGCTCTGGATGTTGCACCTTTTCCCATCTCGACGTCATTCACAAATTTTTGTTATTTTCGTTGCTATCTCATCACCAAGATCGTTTATGTACACTGAAGAAGCTTGGACCAATAAAAGCTTCCTGGGGAACTCCCCTCTTAACGGGAAGACACTCAGATACTTCTTCGTTGAGTACCACTCTGTTGAGTACCACTCCAGGTATGAAGTTTGTCTCATATATTTCGTGGTGCTATTTTGGCAATTAGTCTTTGATGCTGTACCTTGTTGAAAGAATTCTAGATATCCAGATACATTTCTTCTGTTTGAACTTTTTTCATCACAGAGAGAAAAGATTTTCTCTCTCCTATTTGTGTATTGTTCCAGTCACGGTATTGTGCCTTTTTTGATATATAAACACTTAAGCAGTATAATGTGATCCTTTATTGACAACGTTTCGTCCACACAGTGGACTTTATCAAGTCACAAACAGATCTCAGTAAAGGATCACATTATACTGCCTAAGTGTTTATATTTCCATTCTGTCGGTGTTTTATACCATTTATTTCCATTGTGACTTTTTGTTGTTACAAGGTAGATATTAAGGCAGGAAGCTTTGTTGCTGTAACTATGTTGCATTCTGGTAATTAGGATATTAATTTCTAGAAACTTAATTATATGTCACTAATAATATCATAGTTTCCAACTAATTACCTAAAATGTTTAACTGATCGGATGATACTTGAGGCCACAAGTCTCATCCACCATTTGCTAATTTCCAGTCCGATGATTGGTTAAATATTACCTTTAGTGGGTAAAGGATACAATATCTACATTCTTTTATAACTCTGGCAGGTACTTCATCAGGTCCCCTTGATTTGTTAATGTTAAGCGTCTTCAAGTATAGTTTTTATATTCCAGGTTGTTAATTGTATCAGTGTGTAGTTGGTCAGTGTCGAGCCCTGAAAATATTGTGCAGCCTGGGAACGTCTGTGTCAGGTTCAAGTGTTAAACTGATAGACTGAACACATTCACTCTAGGCTGAGGGACTGCTTACCTCAAATTCCTCCCCAACTTCCATTCCACCGTTCTTCTGTATTGGACTTAGGAAGCCACTGGCTGGCGAAACGTTTTCAGAATAAAAATACCCAAATGTTGCCCAAGTATCTCATATAAGCTGATGTACATGGCAAACTTGTTCTGCAACAAGTGCTTTTTCCAATGAATGACCATTTAAATACATGTTTACAAAGATTCTTAATTTTTAAACACACTGGTCGTCTTCCATCGAGGTAGGGTGACCCTAAAAAGAAGAATCTTTTTTACCATCATTCACTCCATCACCGTCTTGTGTGAAGCGTACCATTACTGCAGCTCAGATAACCCTTCAAACCGCAACATCCCCACACCTCCTCCAGAGTGCTGGCACTGTACTTGCCAACTCCAGGACTCCAGTCCCGTTAAATAGTTTCGTAGAATCCCTCCGTACATATTACCTTGCCAACACTCCAACAGCACATGGACTCATGAAAAGCCACTTGTCTCCACTCCTAACAAGCTCGCACACGTCTGCTGGATGTCCAAGTCCTTCGCACACAAAACTTTTTTACTCTTTTCCCCTACCCTATCTTCCCTCCACTATAGATTTATACACGTTCTCCAGGTCATACTGTTTTGCATCATCTTCTCTAAATGTCCGAACCATCTCAACAACTCCTCCTCAGCCATCTTGATAATAGTCTTAGTAACTCAGCCCCTCCTAATATCCAAACTATTTCTCTACATAATATTCACGCCACACTATGCCGTCAGACACGACATCTCCACTGACCTCCAGCCTCCTCCTCGCTGCAACATTCATAACCCATCCTTCGCACCCATATAAGAATATTGGTACAATATCCTCTCATACATTTCCTTCTTTGTCTTTACGGATAACGTTCTTTGTCTCCGTAGATTCCTCAGTGCACCACCCACATTTTTTTACCTAGTTAATTCTATGGTTCACCTCACCTTTCATTGACCCATCTGCTGACAAGTCCACTCCCTAACATCTGAATTCATTCACTTTCTTCATACTCCATCGTTGCTAGGATTAAACCAGATTTAAGTCAGAGCATAATGTCTGCTTGGCCTAATAACACGTAAGCTGATAATTTGTCCATTTTCTGGAATATGCTTCGGGAATTTATGTATAAAATTTTTAATTCGCCCCAGCTGGTCTCTCCCAGTTGGGATGATAAGTTTAAATTTTCGGTTTCTCGACTGCTTGTGGAAAGCTCTCCACTTCTTCCATTCCTCACCCCCTCACCCTCCCCCCTCATTCCACTCTCACCCTCTCACTTACATGAAGTCCGTCTTGCTACACACAGCCCAACCTTGCATTACCTACGTCGTTCAAATGAAGTCCATTTGTCTTAAACAAGCTTCTGACAACAATAAAATTGCCACACAGTTCTATATAATCAAGATCATCGTCTTTATTACACAAAATTTCCACCCAAGACAGGACTCGCAGCAATGGTTTCAAGTTGGAAAAATTCAGATTCAGGAAGGATATAGGAAAGCACTGGTTTGGTAATAGAGTTGTGGATGAGTGGAACAAACTCCCGAGTACAGTTATTGAGGCTAAAACGTTGTGTAGTTTTAAAATTAGGCTAGATAAATACATGAGTGGGTGTGGGTGGGTGTGAGTTGGACCTGACTAGCTTGTGTTACTAGGTCTGATGCCGTGCTCTTTCCTTAAGTGGAAGTGACCTGACTAGGTGGGTCATTGAGCTAATCCGAGGGGGGACATGGACCTGCTTCGTATGGGTCAGTAGGCCACTTGCAGTGTTCCTTCTTTCTTATGTTCTTAAATCCTTAAGTTTCTGGTTCAGACCCGTGACTCTACTGGATGTACATGACTCTGCTGGGTGTACATGACTCTGCTGGGTGTACGTGACTCTACTGGATGTACATGACTCTGCTGGGTGTACATGACTCTGCTGGGTGTACGTGACTCTGCTGGGTGTACATGACTCTGCTGGGTGTACATGACTCTGCTGGGTGTACATGACTCTGCTGGGTGTACGTGACTCTGCTGGATGTACATGACTCTGCTGGGTGTACATGACTCTGTTGGGTGTACATGACTCTGCTGGGTGTACATGACTCTGCTGGGTGTACATGACTCTGCTGGGTGTACATGACTCTGCTGGGTGTACATGACTCTGCTGGGTGTACGTGACTCTGCTGGGTGTACATGACTCTGCTGGGTGTACATGACTCTGCTGGGTGTACATGACTCTGCTGGGTGTACATGACTCTGCTGGGTGTACATGACTCTGCTGGGTGTACGTGACTGCTGGGTGTACATGACTCTGCTGGGTGTACATGACTCTGCTGGGTGTACATGACTCTGCTGGGTGTACATGACTCTGCTGGGTGTACGTGACTCTGCTGGGTGTACATGAATCTGCTGGGTGTACGTGACTGCTGGGTGTACATGACTCTGCTGGGTGTACGTGACTCTGCTGGGTGTACGTGACTCTGCTGGGTGTACATGAGTCCACCTCATACCTTGGCAGTCATCCTGTAACTGCCAGTCTACTCTTTTCTTTGATTTTTTTGAAAGTGCTTTGAATCTATTAAAGTCCTCTTGCTATCTATTCTTCTATACATCTAAGAGACAGGGAGGGGAAGACAGAGAGAGAGAGAGAGAGAGAGAGAGAGAGAGAGAGAGAGAGAGAGAGAGAGAGAGAGAGAGAGAGAGAGAGAGAGAGAGAGCGAGAGAGAGAATGAGTATCAAAATGTGTACATCCACCTTGAAATAAATAATAAATAATATATATTTATATTTCATGTTTTTCTAACTTAAATAACTTCTAACCTACAATAATAATTATTATTTTTATTTTGTTATTTTATAATTATTTTATTTACGGTATTATTACTAAATATTATTAGTTAATAATAATAATAATAACAATAATAATAATTGAACATTTTTATTTTAAAGTACATGGTGATTGTGGTAACATGGTGATTGTGGTAACATGGTGATTGTGGTAACATGGTGATTGTGGTAACATGGTGATTGTGGTAACATGGTGATTGTAGACTCCAGAAAAGTAAACACAGTATTGCTAGAAGTATGTGGAGCCACGGACACAGCTGTTCTAAATTCTTGAAAGGTTACGTGCGAGGGATGCTCTCAGCAACATCCCTTGAATCCACTCAGCCCACACTTCTCAAACATTATATACAGACACTCAACTTATCTGAACGAAAAGATACCAGGATCTCCGCCGAAATGGAAGGTGGTTATTGTGAGCACCAAAACCTACGTAATCGAAATGGTGCACATTCTGAAGTACAGTTACTCTACGATACTACTAGTGATCGTAACGCTGAGATACAGAGCAGTTCTTAAGAAGATCCTACACGGTATACTTCTGTTACCTCTTTTCTGCCAGAATAAAACCAGCTAGCATTTACGGTTTTTCGCAACACAAAACCAGTGCGGCTGGTCACGTCTGGTATCGACAGTACCCACTATAAACTAGGAGGAGCCCTCGTTATGCACCTAGCTAAACCGTTAGTCACCATTAGCAAGATACACCTTCGACACTCTGTGAACCTCATTTATAGATTAAAAGACTTCAGCATGAGAAACGGGGCACAAAATAACCTTGATGTCTCTCACTTTATCTTAGTCCTCACGAACCAGACCAACACTCTGCTAGACTGGATCTTCGCTCTTGAAATGCACTTTCCATTAATTACATTCGCCGACAATGAAACATTTATTTGGTTCACACAATACCAACATTGAGTTCTGCAGTTGTGGCCAGGGCCATCTAGTGGTTACATCTGACATTAGATGGGCTGACCACCGCCAGAGTCTCTGTGGGGTTATGACCTCGTCAGAGTTAATTGGATAGCTGACGTATTTACAACCGTTGTGGTTTAGCTTCATCTAGACTCGCTTTAACCCTCAGCAAGTTCACGTTACTGAGACTTAGGTCCTTCGGTGTTGGTTATGTTACTGTCACTTTGTTATTATGGCAAGTGTTAAACTTGTGAGCTTTGTACTTAGTGCAAATAATTTATTTGCTGAAGGGTTAATTATATCGCATATAAGAAATGTTATTTTCCTGTCAGAAAATGTCTTCTAATTGAGTGATTCTTTTGACTTCATTACTGGATGCTATTTACAGCACAACGAAGTATTAAAAGATTCCAGTACCATTATTGATCTATTTCATAAATTTAATTACCTTTCCTTTAACAACGCTTGTTACTGAAAACTTATTTCTGGCCACTGGTGATCCCTTCAGCGTAGTGATGACCAGTCTCAACACGGCACACCTGGCGTAGTGATGACCAGTCTCAACACGGCACACCTGGCGTAGTGATGACCAGTCTCAACACGGCACACCTGGCGTAGTGATGACCAGTCTCAACACGGCACACCTGGCGTAGTGATGACCAGTCTCAACACGGCACACCTGGCGTAGTGATGACCAGTCTCAACACGGCACACCTGGCGTAGTGATGACCAGTCTCAACATGGCACACCTGGCGTAGTGATGACCAGTCTCAACATGGCACACCTGCAAAGAATACCTCGCTTATATTGTTCCTATATCTGTTAGTAATGTTAATGTTGCAGTTTTATAACTGTAGTGCAAGCGCCCCTCTGGCAAGACAGTGGTGAAGTGAATGATGGTGTAAGTTTTTCTTTTTCCGAGACACCCTGCCTTAGTGGGAAACGGCCGATGTGTTAATAATAAAAATAATCCGTTAGTAGAATTCACTACGTAGACAACACTCAATTTTTACTCACCGGGAGTTTCAAAGCAAGAGTTCTTCAACAAACTCAATGTGGTGAACCATCCATCCGGGTCACACTTAAAAAGATTCAGTCTCCTTCCCTGACGTATGTTTCCATCAGCGTGTGTGAAGTTACCAACGCTTTTGTGATCTTCTATGCATCCGTTTGTTATTTCGTTATTAGCTGTTATCTATATGTAAATATGGTTAACATACCTTAAGTTAAAATGCTTTAGGCTAGATTGATCAGGCATAAATCAAACATCTGTATTGTGTGCGAAAACCTGCATCCGATTTGGACAGGTTTCCCTTAAACTTAGGGTTAGATTGTGCAGGGCTTCTTACAAAGAATAAACTAAATACGTGTATACATTTACACAATATAAACAACAAATACTCAGGTGTGAACATTTATAAGACTAGCCATGTATAACTATATATACGTAGTTATCTATATTCACAGTAGAGTATGCAACAACCAGCCAATCATAGCATTAACAGAAACACATCTCTTGTTTCTTCTGTCAGCCTGACGAAATTAAATTTCACCACAACTAAAAACACGACAAGACTTGAGCTTTTCTATACAACATAAACTTAAGAAATTACTGTAAATATGGAAATCTAAGGACCCCTGTATTTATTTTTGACACGGAAAAGCATTTTGATCATTAAAAGGTGCATATTATTACGTGTGCTCCTCGCCAGCATTCCTGTTTGTAACTGACAGCCTCTGTTGCCTGCGAGGGTCATGTGTTTCTTCATCTTCATGGTTGACTTACTATCATTTACGTGACGTTCGCTCTCTGCGAACAAAGGCACAGAAGTGCTCCACCAGCAAACGAAGAAACGCAAAAGTATGCGTCTAACGAACATAAAAGCGCAACACTGCGCCTCTCTCGAAACATAGAACCAGTGCTCTTCCAAGGCCATGTGAGTACAAATACAGAAGTGCAACAGAAGTCTTCCATGGACATAGCACAACAACCCGCCCCCACCAACATTTAACCACAACAGTGAGGCTGCTGAGAACACTGACGAGCAAAAAGTGCGCCTCCCATGAATATAGAAGCCAATAAAACTATATAACATTTTTGAAACAGTTTGAACTTTTCCACTGTCACATAACATATTTTTGTAACTGCAGATATTTTGCATGCGAGAAAGCCTTTGACATGAGCTATCGAAGGGGAATGCTAAGACAAACTTTTTTAATAGCATTAGAGGAAAGTTGTACTCTTTTGTCCCGAACTTCCTCACTGAGAGTAACTTCGTTATCCAACTTTCAGCATATCATGGCGTCTGAAACACATTTTGTTCACAAGAATGGGGTAGAGATTTTACTCCGTCTTGTTGAGTGATATTCTGTACACACTATAATACAGTATAATATATACATATATCTATAGCCAGCAATAGCAGCCTGGTTGATCAGACCCTGATCCACCATGAGGCCTGATCTCAGACCGAGCCACGGGGGCGTTGACCCCCGAAACTCTCTCCAGGTAAACTCCAGGTAAGTTCATTGATAAGTAAGAGATCCAGGAAGAACTCATGAGTAATGAAGTAGTCGCCACTTGGCTCATGTCGAATGTAAATAAAAGGGCGAACAAAATAATCTCTCTGATAGTTCATAAGCTTGGATACGCAACCCTCCATTCTAAATTTTTATTCATTGGCTAGAAATAATGTATTAAACTTTTCAATATGAGTTATTTGAGATGTTTTAAGAGTAAGTACTTTAACCACAGTCCACGTACCGTCATTTACCAGATTCACTGTGGATAAAGTTCGTTCCATACATACGATTAAGCTCAGACGGGACATGTTTCTAGTTAATTATTTCTTTTTTTCTGTTAACCTTGCTTCAAGGCACAGTACTCGCTCCCATCTTGTTCCTCATCCTCATATCCTACATAGACAAGGATGTCAGCCACAGCACCGTGTCTTCCTTTGCAGATGACACCCGAATCTGCATGACAGTGTTTTCCATTGCAGACACTGCAAGGCTCCAGGCGGACATCAACCAAATCTTTCAGTGGGCTGCAGAAAACAATATGAAGTTCAACGATGAGAAATTTCAATTACTCAGATATGGTAAACATGAGGAAATTAAATCTTCATCAGAGTACAAAACAAATTCTGGCCACAAAATAGAGCGAAACACCAACGTCAAAGACCTGGGAGTGATCATGTCGGGGGATCTCACCTTCAAGGACCATAACATTGTATCAATCGCATCTGCTAGAAAAATGACAGGATGGATAATGAGAACCTTCAAAACTAGGGAGGCCGAGCCCATGATGACACTCTTCAGGTCACTTGTTCTATCTAGGCTGGAATATTGCTGCACACTAACAGCACCTTTCAAGGCAGGTGAAATTGCCGACCTAGAAAATGTACAGAGAACTTTCACGGCACGCATAACGGAGATAAAACACCTCAATTACTGGGAGCGCTTGAGGTTCCTAAACCTGTATTCCCTGGAACGCAGGAGGGAGAGATACATGATTATATACACCTGGAAAATCCTAGAGGGACTAGTACCGAACTTGCACACGAAAATCACTCACTACGAAAGCAAAAGACTTGGCAGACGATGCACCATCCCCCCAATGAAAAGCAGGGGTGTCACTAGCACGTTAAGAGACCATACAATAAGTGTCAGGGGCCCGAGACTGTTCAACTGCCTCCCAGCACACATAAGGGGGATTACCAACAGACCCCTGGCAGTCTTAAAGCTGGCACTGGACAAGCACCTAAAGTCAGTTCCTGATCAGCCGGGCTGTGGCTCGTACGTTGGTTTGCGTGCAGCCAGCAGCAACAGCCTGGTTGATCAGGCTCTGATCCACCAGGAGGCCTGGTCACAGACCGGGCCGCGGGGGCGTTTACCCCCGGAACTCTCTCCAGGTAAACTCCAGGTAAACTCCAGGTCACCTCTCAGAGATATTAATGTCCCAGTTACAGAGTGAAAAAACTTATTGATGTTTAGGTAACAAGCGATAATTAACTTAGTGAAGAGAGGAGGAAAGTCAGAGAGGTTTGTGGGACTTTACAGAATAGTTTATCACTGACAGGTACAGATAGTAAGTCACTGATAGGTACAGATAGTAAGTCATTGACAGGTACAGATAGTAAGTCACTGATAGGTACAGATAGTAAGTCACTGACAGGTACAGATAGAAAGTCACTGACAGGTACAGATAGTAAGCCACTGACAGGTACTGATAGTATATATATGTCGTGTCCAATAGGTAAAACTAGTCAATTAGGAAGAACTCATTTAAAATTCAGTCATTTCTAAAATTTTCTCTTATACGTTTATATATATATATATATATATATATATATATATATATATATATATATATATATATATATATATATATATATATATATATATATATATACATATTTTTTTTTTTCAGCAAGTTGGTCGTCTCCCACCGAGGCAGGGTGACCCAAAAAAAGAAAGAAAATCCCCAAAAAGAAAATACTTTCATCATCATTCAACATTTTCACCACACTCACACATTATCACTGCTTTTGCAGAGGTGCTCAGAATACAACAGTTTAGAAGCATATACGTATAAAGATACACAACATATCCCCCCAAACTGCCAATATCCCAAACCCCTCCTTTAAAGTGCAGGCATTGTACTTCCCATTTCCAGGACTCAAGTCCGACTATAAGAAAATAACCGGTTTCCCTGAATCCCTTCACTAAATATTACCCTGCTCACACTCCAACAGATCGTCAGGTCCCAAGTATCATTCGTCTCCATTCACTTCTATCTAACACGCTCATGCACGCTTGCTGGAAGTCCAAGCCCCTCGCCCACAAAACCTCCTTTACCCCCTCTTTCCAACCCTTTCGAGGACGACCCCTACCCCTCTTTCCTTCCCCTATAGATTTATATGCTTTCCATGTCATTCTACTTTGATCCATTCTCTCTAAATGACCAAACCACCTCAACAACCCCTCTTCTGCCCTCTGACTAATGCTTTTATTAACTCCACACCTTCTCCTAATTTCCACACTCCGAATTTTCTGCATAATATTTACACCACACATTGCCCTTAGACAGGACATCTCCACTGCCTCCAACCGTCTCCTTGCTGCTGCATTTACCACCCAAGCTTCACATCCATATAAGAGTGTTGGTACTACTATACTTTCATACATTCCCTTCTTTGCCTCCATAGATAACGTTTTTTGCCTCCACATATACCTCAACGCACCACTCACCTTTTTTCCCTCATCAATTCTATGATTAACCTCATCCTTCATAAATCCATCCGCCGACACGTCAACTCCCAAGTATATGAAAACATTCACTTCTTCCATACTCCTCCTCCCCAATTTGATATCCAATTTTTCTTTATCTAAATCGTTTGATACCCTCATCACCTTACTCTTTTCTATGTTCACTTTCAACTTTCTACCTTTACACACATTCTCAAACTCATCCACTAACCTTTGCAATTTTTCTTTAGAATCTCCCATAAGCACAGTATCATCAGCAAAAAGTAACTGTGTCAATTCCCATTTTGAATTTGATTCCCCATAATTTAACCCCACCCCTCTCCCGAACACCCTAGCATTTACTTCTTTTACAACCCCATCTATAAATATATTAAACAACCATGGTGACATTACACATCCCTGTCTAAGACCTACTTTTACCGGGAAGTATTCTCCCTCTCTTCTACACACCCTAACCTGAGCCTCACTATCCTCATAAAAGCTCTTTACAGCATTTAGTAACTTACCACCAATTCCATATCCTTGCAACATCTGCCACATTGCTCCTCTATCCACTCTATCATATGCCTTTTCTAAATCCATAAATGCAATAAAAACTTCCCTACCTTTATCTAAATACTGTTCACATATATGCTTCAATGTAAACACTTGATCTACACATCCCCTACCCACTCTGAAGCCTCCTTGCTCATCCGCAATTCTACATTCTGTCTTACCTCTAATTCTTTCAATTATAACTCTACCGTATACTTTTCCTGGTATACTCAGTAAACTTATTCCTTTATAATTTTTACAATCTCTTTTGTCCCCTTTCCCTTTATATAAAGGGACTATACATGCTGTCCGCCAATCCCTAGGTACCTTCCCCTCTTTCATACATTTATTAAACAAAAGTACCAACCACTCCAACACTATATCCCCCCTGCTTTTAACATTTCTGTCATGATCCCATCAGTTCCAGCTGCTTTACCCCCTTTCATTCTACGTAATGCCTCACGTACCTCCACCACACTTACATTCTGCTCTTCTTCACTCCTAAAAGATGGTATACCTCCCTGGCCAGTGCATGAAATTACCGCCTCCCTTTCTTCCTCAACATTTAAAAGTTCCTCAAAATATTCTCGCCATCTACCTAATACCTCCCTCTCCCCATCTACTAACTCCCCTACTCTGTTTTTAACGGACAAATCCATACTTTCCCTAGGCTTTCTTAACTTGTTTAACTCACTCCAAAATTTTTTCTTATTTTCATTAAAATTTCTTGACAGTGCCTCTCCCACTCTTTCATCTGCTCTCCTTTTGCACTCTCTCACCACTCTCTTCACCTTTCTTTTACTCTCCATATACTCTGCTCTTCTTATAACACTTCTGCTTTGTAAAAACCTTTCGTAAGCTACCTTTTTCTCTTTTATCACACTCTTTACTTCATCATTCCACCAATCACTCCTCTTTCCTCCTGCCCCCACCCTCCTATAACCACAAACTTCTGCCCCACATTCTAATACTGCATTTTTAAAACTATTCCAACCCTCTTCAACCCCCCCACTACCCATCTTTGCACTAGCCCACCTTTCTGTCAATAGTCGCTTATATCTCGCCCGAACTTCCTCCTCCCTTAGTTTATACACTTTCACCTCCCTCTTACTTGTTGTTGCCACCTTCCTCTTTTCCCATCTACCTCTTATTCTAACTGTAGCTACAACTAAATAATGATCTGATATATCAGTTGCCCCTCTATAAACATGTACATCCTGGAGCCTACCCATCAACCTTTTATCCACCAATACATAATCTAACAAACTACTTTCATTACGTGCTACATCATACCTTGTATATTTATTTATCCTCTTTTTCATAAAATATGTATTACTTATTACCAAATTTCTTTCTACACATAGCTCAATTAAAGGCTCCCCATTTACTTATATATATATATATATATATATATATATATATATATATATATATATATATATATATATATATATATATATATATACAAGGAATTCGCAAGAGCAGGCGAAATATACACAAACACTGATCTCTGGCTGAAGGAGACTCGAACCTATGAACCTTGGAACAAGGTATGCAGTGCTATACCAAACTCACCACACTGGACAATACCTTGGAGTCCAGCTTGCGCTAGACTTTGATCCAAGGCAGCCAGCTTTCAGGGAGAAGGCTTACAACTTTTCATCTCATCCCCTGCATGAGTTTGGTATAGCACTGCGTACCTTGTTCCAAGGTTCGTAGGTTCGAGTCTCCTTCAGCCAGAGATCAGTGTTTGTGTATATTTCGCCTGCTCTTGCGAATTCCTTGCATTGTTAAAATCTCTAGTAAGGCTGATGCATTCAAGGGATGAGATGGAAACATAAACACATATGTAGTTTAATGTGATCTTTTATTGACAACGTTTCGCCCACACAGTGGGCTTTTTCAAGTCACAAACAGATCTACCTGGGGTGGAAGGTACGCGAGTATTTATAGTCAGGTTCAGAATGTTGAGGTCAGGTGGAGAATGCTGCATCTGATGATCTACCGGGTGGGGTTACAGAGTCTAAAATCTTTGGTAGCTTGGCAGGGGTATTGGAAAAGTTGTGAGCAGACCTTCTGCAGTGTTCTGTGTTCTTATGTGGGATAGCGATGAAGAAGTTTCTTGGCAAGTGGTTCAGCTATGTTATAGAAGCCATTGTTCTGGTTGAAATTGTTGGTTATAGAGATAAGCAATGATTCCAGGATTCTTCGGTATTGAGTGTTGTCTTCTGTGGCGATAAGTCTTGAGTTTCTGTAGTTAATTAAATGATTGTGTGGATTGCGATGTTGTACACAGGCAGTCCTTGTATCGTCAGTCCTGCCTGCATATTGGTGTTCTGAAATACGTATTTGGAGGTCTCTTGATGTTTCGCCAACGTATAATTTGTTGCAGTCATTACAAGGGATTATGTATACCCCTGCAGAGGATGGAAGCTTGTCCTGTCTACTACCGGTGATGCCTTTGATGGTCGTGGTTGTGGAGGTAGATACTTGAAATGATGTATTGGAAAAGATGTTGGAAACATGTTTGGCAATGGAGTTGGTGGGGAGGACTATGTATCTCTTCTGGGCAGTGTCTTCTCTGGGTGTGTTGAAGATGTTTAATGCCCGCCGTCTGCAGTCTCTGATGAAGTGACGAGGATAGTGCGGTTTAGAAAATACTTGTTCAATTATAGTGCATTTTTCCTCAAGGAACTCATTGCTGCAGATTCTGAGTGCACGCAGGAAGAAGTCTATAATTACACCACGTTTAGTTTTGGTGTCGTGGTGAGAGTAGAAGTGGAGAAGATCGTTTTGGTTGGTTGGTTTTCGATAGACTTTAAAACGAAGTTCATGGTCAGTTTTGCAGAGAAGAACATCAAGGAAAGGAAGAGTGTTGTCGACTTCTTCTTCAAGTGTGAACTGGATTGAAGGCTCGACCTGGTTGAGCTTGTCTTGGAGAGCTTGAACGTTGAAGTGCCTGGGAGTTATGAGGAGAATGTCGTCAACATAACGGAGCCAGGTGACAGTCAAAGGAATAATGGTGGAGAAACGCTCGGCTTCCAGATGTTCCATGTATAAGTTCGCCAGGACGGCACTGAGTGGCGAGCCCATGGGTAGACAAAAAGTCTGTTGAAAGAGGTGATTTTCGAAAGAGAAACATGTAAAGCCGACACATAGTTCAACGAGGTCGATGAAATCTCTGGTTGGAACAGGAAGATCAAGTGAATCGTCAATTTTTCTGCTCTGGAGATCGATGGCTTGTGTAGTAGGTACTTTGGTGAATAGGGAAGTTACGTCAAGGCTGGAAAGTTTCTTGTTCCTGATGTTGATGTTGCGAATGCGATTGAGAAGATCACCCGAGTGTTTGAGATGTGCTGAACTGATAGTGCCCAAGAGTTTGGAGAGGTGTTTTGCGAGAATTCCTGAGAGTTGGTGGGGAGCACTGCCTATTCCCGAAAATATGGGCCTCAATGGGATAGCAGGCTTGTGAGTTTTTGGTAGGCCGTACATTCTGGCAGGTCTGGGGTTGCTGGGTATGGTGTGCAGAAGTTTCTTCCCTTGTTCTGAGTTCCTCAGAATGCGGCAAGTCCTTTGAAGAAAAGTTTTAGTAAGGTTGTCCACTTGGTTAGTTGTGAGGGGTTTGTAGGTATCCGGGTCATTAAGTAGATTGAGCATTTTGTTCCTGTAGTAGTCAGTGTTCATGATAACAACACCACCTCCTTTATCAGAGGTGGCGACACGACACGACCATCACGATTATCCTCGCCACTTCATTAGAGACTGCAGACGGTGGGCATTAAACATCTTCAACACACCCAGAGAAGACACTGCCGAGAAGAGATACATAGCCCTCCCCACCAACTCCATTGCCAAACATGTTTCCAACATCTTTTCCAATACATCATTCCAAGTATCTACCTCCACAACCACGACCATCAAGGACATCACCGGTAGTAGACAGGACAAGCTTCCATCCTCTGTAGATGAATGGTTCAGAGAACCGACATGTTGATAAATTAGACACATGTGCAACTCTTGGGTATCTTTATTGAGGAAACGTTTCCCCACACAGTGGCTTCATCAGTCCATACAAAGGAGAATCTTGAAGAATAGGAGGAGAATGAGGTAATCAGTCCCTCAACCTTGAGTCGATGAGGTCAGTCCATCAATCTTGAATAGAATACGGCATACGTGCTGAGAAGGAGCTTATAAACCGTTGGCAGGAGAGGTGAAGCAGTCAGAGGCAGTGTAACACTTGTTCAATGTTGAAGTAGGTCGTGCCCAAGAATTAGGCAAGCCTCTGACTGCTTCACCTCTCCTGCCAACGGTTTATAAGCTCCTTCTTAGCACGTATGCCGTATTCTATTCAAGATTGATGGACTGACCACATCGACTCAAGGTTGAGGGACTGATTACCTCATTCTCCTCCTATTCTTCTAGATTCTCCTTTGTATGGACTGATGAAGCCACTGTGTGGCGAAACGTTTCCTCAATAAAGATACCCAAGAGTTGCACATGTGTCTAATTTATCAACATGTCGGTTCTCTGAACCATTCATCTACAAACCTGTCAGACACTGCATCTTCTTGGGATCTTAATACTTGGGAATTCTTCGCTTGCCTAATTCTTGGGCACGACCTACTTCAACATTGAACAAGTGTTACACTGCCTCTGACTGCTTCACCTCTCCTGCCAACGGTTTATAAGCTCCTTCTTAGCACGTATGCCGTATTCTATTCAAGATTGATGGACTGACCACATCGACTCAAGGTTGAGGGACTGATTACCTCATTCTCCTCCTATTCTTCTAGATTCTCCTTTGTATGGACTGATGAAGCCACTGTGTGGCGAAACGTTTCCTCAATAAAGATACCCAAGAGTTGCACATGTGTCTAATTTATCTTCCATCCTCTGCAGGGGTATACATAATCCCTTGTAATGACTGCAACAAATTATACGTTGGCGAAACATCAAGAGACCTCCAAACACGTATTTCAAAACACCAATATGCAGGCAGGACTGACGATACAAGGAATGCCTGTGTACAACATAGCAATTCACACAATCATTTAATTAACTACAGAAACTCAAGACTTATCGCCACAGAAGACAACACTCAATACCGAAGAATCCTGGAATCATCGCTTATCTCTATAACCAACAATTTAAACCAGAACAATGGCTTCTATAACATAGCTGAACCACTTGCCAAGAAACTTCTTCATCGCTGTCCCACATAAGAACATAGAACACTGCAGAAGGTCTGCTCACAACTTTTCCAATACCCCTGCCAAGCTACCCAAGATTTTAGACTCTGTAACCCCACCCGGTAGATCATCAGATGCAGCATTCTCCACCTGACCTCAACATTCTGAACCTGACTATAAATACTCGCGTACCTTCCACCCCAGGTAGATCTGTTTGTGACTTGGAAAAGCCCACTGTGTGGGCGAAACGTTGTCAATAAAGGATCACATTAAACTGCATATGTGTTTATGTTTCCATTGTGTTGGTATTTTATACCATTTATTTTCAAGAGATGAGATGAAAAGCTGTAAGCCTTCTCCCTGAAAGCTGGCTGCCTTGGATCAAAGTCTAGCACAAGCTGGACTCCAAGGTATTATTGTCCAGTGTGGTGAGTTTGGTATAGCACTGCGTACTTTGTTCCAAGGTTCGTAGGTTCGAGTCTCCTTCAGCCAGAGATCAGTGTTTATATATATATATATATATATATATATATATATATATATATATATATATATATATATATATATATATATATATTTGTGGTTGTGAGCGGTGATTGATCTACGAGGTCAAAATGCTTCATGGATGTCACTGCTACAACTACTTCCATGAAGTTTGAAACCCAAGATAGCACCTCTGTGGAACATAAAAGCACAAGTGTGCGCCTCCCACAAACACCAACATGTATCTACGAGGAACACAGAGGCATGATATTACACATACAACCATTATAGAAACACATTAAACATTTTTAATTAATTTGAAATTCCATGTTTAGTATTCCTTCACTCACAAGCAGTTTTTAACGGAAATAATCTTACACACGAGAAAGCCTTTGATGTCAACTGGCGAATGAGAATGCTAGATTAACATAGAAGAAAATTAATTTTTTACACCTTCCTGAATCTATCGTGTGATGTACACTGTTTGAAGGCTGCTGTGGTATACCAAATAGCTGTCGGTAATCGAGGTTGCTCCAGCCGCCATTATCATCAATAAGTCAGTGTCCTAACAACAACAAAGCAACAGCTGGCAGATCCTCCGACTCAGCTTTGGCAAGAGCGGTTGACACAATAAGTGGTTTTGCATCTGCCTCTGCCTGCTTTACATGTGTGCCAAAAGCAGAATTTCAATTAGTCTTTTCTTATTGTTACTGTTAGTCAAGAATACTGGTTATTTTCCTAACATCAAAAACTGGATCCTACGATGTACATTTCTGGGCTCTTCGTAACTGCTCAGATCCCTTTGTTAAAGTTGTGTTGCCGTATCCATCAAACAATGCAGATGTTTCACAACCATGTTTCAGAGTGTACAGAATATATGGCTGGCATGTAGTTCCATACATGGATGGTTGTCGCCACACA
Source organism: Cherax quadricarinatus (assembly GCF_038502225.1). Taxonomy (NCBI): domain Eukaryota; kingdom Metazoa; phylum Arthropoda; class Malacostraca; order Decapoda; family Parastacidae; genus Cherax; species Cherax quadricarinatus. Next base: position 66,872,465 of record NC_091294.1, on the reverse strand, counting down.
ACTCTCAGCAGTAAGTGACGACCGTCTAAAACAAGAGGATTATCTGGCATGTTGGATTCCTGGGTAATGAATAAGTTTAGTAGGATACTAAGAAATGTCTTTGTTGGCTTACGCCTGTCACCACCAAGAACAAGAAAATGTGGCTGAGAAGCAAATAGGTCAACCACGAATACTTTCATTTCAAACTTTTATTAAGAACACATTGACTATCTTTCTTCCTTGACTTTAACTTTCTTGGCATCGACAGTCATCTTTTTTTTTCATTATGGTGAGCTGGAGCTGTTTAGTATCTATGTGTGATGCTGCTGAAAGACTAATTCTGTAGCGGCATTACAGTTTACATATGCAGCTGCGACAATACCAGTTGATAGGGACACTAGGCGGTCTGGTCTAGTAAATTGTGAGTATACTGGCAGCCACTGCACAAAGATGACACGATCCCTGTTGTCTTTTGACTGCATGCTTAAGTGCAGGGTTTTGTGTTGCTCTGAGATAGCAGTGTGAATTTCTGTAAATGTCCCTAATGCATGGCGGATAGGAACTTATTGAAGAGGTGCATATATCCACTTTGCTAAAGGACAAAAAGGCACAATACCGTGACTGTGGAGAAATTTTCTCCAGGAGGGGGGTATCAGCCCCCTTCAGCCCTTTCAGCCCTGAGGGGCCAAGCCCTCTCAGCCCTGAGGGGCCACTCAAGGGGCGAGCGTCTTGTTTACTGCTAGAGTGAGTAATTGATCACAGATGCTATGCCACATAGTCAAGTGACCTCTGCTCCTTGCAGCGGTGTTGCAAAGTGTATTTTTATAAGAGACAATACATTCTTACTTTAGCAGGACAATTAAGGAAAATCCTGCTCCCACTTTATTACCATAGTAAAGATAGTGTACATTGTTGTCTATGATTAAGACAGCAAGAAACAAACATTCTGCTTTGCTTCATCGAGGAGGTGACAAGGATGCAAGGTACTAGGTCAGCGTTTTTTTTTTTTTGTGCTGGGGGCAGTGACGGCATGGAGCACTGTGGCGTCGGGGAGACTATCTTTGACTCTATGGAGAGTGACACTGACGCCAGGATACTGATCTGTGCGTTAGTGTGAACAAAGTGTCTCTAACACAAACACTTAATAGAAGTGTGATCAGCTTCTCTTGTGATACATTGTGAACAATAAAGACAAATCTTGTGGAACATAGTGTACCAGTGTGCGTTTCCTAGACAATGGAAGACGTGGACATCCAAGGACACTTCAGCTTCTATCAAGTCACCGATATCTGTCGAAGGTGTTGAGAACACCATAGCTCACGTTACAAAGAGCAAGGTATGTTACGAATTTCTTGTAGATCGGGGGATTGCGCAATTCTTGAGTCACAAGGAGTTTGTAATCAACCTATAATCGGCAGTAAGGTGTGGACTTTTGAGTCCAAACAAGTAGGTATTTCGTCAGCCATCATCGAATGAAATATGCTGACATAACACCCCCTAGGGGTAATTTATACTTACAAATTGTATCTCTTGACAGCCCAATGTTGTGATGGTTTCAACAGCAACTAGACCTCGTCTGCAGGGGCGGCTGTGTAGACGATTTGCTGTCATTTATCAGCTAAGTGTTCATTATATATAGTTATAATAAACACAGCAGGTAAGGCCAAAAATTCTCAACAGAGTTTGGTCCTTCGAACCGGATAAAGACCACACTGTGGTCCAAATATGTTGTACTACAGTGTACAAATAACCTATGAGCCAAGGTCCTTCGAAAAAAGCTGTAAAACTAGTGTTTTACAATATAAATCAGTATAAATGAGTCCCTCCAGACTCAATCACAGAGAATGGGCAGCCAAAAGAAAACGGGCGCTCACCCAGCGTTCACCCAACGAAAACGGGAGCTGGGTGACTCACCCAACAAGAAGACGGGGGATGGTATCCTGCACCCTCCATCAACTGCTCCAATCTCGAAATCGCTGATTAATACAACAACAACCCAAGTGATGTTGTTTGTCTGAGTGTATATATATACATACACATATATATATATACACAGTGTTTATAATGTTTATAGACAGAAATTAAGAGACAAGATTGTGTTAAAGTTTGTTTCTTATAGATTTACCTGTTATATTAAAGGAACTTATATATAAAGTGTAAGCTTTCAAAAATATATTAACAGTGAAATTTACATATGTGTAAGTAATATTCACGGGTGATTACAGTTATACAGTGACATTTATAGTGTATAGTGAATGAAGTGTATAACATCGTTATTTACGATTAATCACCATGGTCAGGCTGACACAGCAAACAAGTCATAAACACCAGACACATGTACGGTGTACCCTTCATGGTCATTGACCCTGAGGTTAAGCTTAGTGGGTCAGTAGTGTCTGACTCGATTATTGCTGACTTAAGCATAACAAAAACTCAGCTGTTTATAGCAGTACAGTGTTTTTTAAACACTCTAAGGGTGGTGCTGGAATTTTCAGTATACCATTAAAATGGCTTGTTTGAAAACTCAGTTTCAGTCTTTACAGACTAAGATTACACAATTAGAAAATCTAATTTCAGTCTGTCTAGGATTAACTCAAGATACAAACATAGATTTTGATGATCTTGAGGTCAAGTTTGAATTATTTACACAACGTATGGAAATAATTAATTCAGACTATACACATTATGAAAATAAATTTCTTGAATCAGATCCATCTGAGGATGAAATTAAAAATGTTTTGGATACTTTTAGTGATCAACAATTAAGGTGGACAGGAGTACAGGCTATCTGCCGTAAAACTCTGTCACAGAGACCTACTGTAACTAGTGGGCAACCACCTGTTACACCTGTAACAACAACAAGTGTCCCATTACCAAGCTTACCTACATTGTCATTACCTATTTTCCAAGGTCATAATTATGAAGAATTCATTAGTGATTTTCAATCCATAGTAAATTCACGAACTGACATAGATGAGATTGCTAAGTTCAATTACCTTAAATGTCTTGTGAAGGGAGAACCCTATGAACTGATTAAGTCATTTACGGTGGTCAAAGGCAATTATCAACTAGCCTTACGTGTCTTAGCAGACAATTACTTTGATGATGACAAGGCTAGAGTTAGACATGCAGTCTTAATATCAAGCTTGAAGCCACCCAAACATTGTTTTTCAGACTTACAGGCATTTAGAATTACATTAGACAATAGTCTCAGATCTCTAGATGCTAAATATGACCTAAGACAATGTGATTGGTTTATCAGTGGTATTGTACAAGATAAGTTGTCACCACAAACTATTGAACGATTAAATATTATGTTCAATAAACGCTATTTCACTTGTGAGGAAATTAGCAATGGTTTACAAACAATAGTTTCATGCATGCAAGCAACGAGACAAGATGAAAAATCCACAAATCCAGTGGATAATAAACCTTCAACTCAGTATAGAAAGAGTATACCTACTCCCACTAAACCACATAATGGGAAATCCCATATAGGCATTTATCAAGCTGTGAATACAATAGACAGTAAACAGACTGTCATACATAAACGTACTCCAAAATGTGTACTTTGTGATGGAACACATTGGGCACAGTATTGTAGTCAATACACATCAATGGAGGCACGTAAACAACGTATTCATCAGCTGAAATGATGCATCAAGTGTTTAGGTGAACACAAGGGAGGAAAATGCTCACTGAAGAAGTGTTTTAAATGCAAGGGTATGCATCATTCAGCATTATGCCCAAATACTTTTGCTGAACAGCAGCAGACTTCCACAGAATCAGGAAGTCAACAAGCAACAGCATTAAATGTGAGAGATAAGTTTAAAGCAACTGCTCTCCCGATAGCTCGAGTTGAGTTATCTAATAAATTACACAAAACCAATGTGCTAACACTATTTGATCAAGGCTCACAAAGGTCCTTCATAAGAAGATCAGTGTTGCAGAAACTGAATAAACAACCCTATGCCAAAATACAGTTAGATATAGCTGGTTTTTTCCACAATTCTGGTAAACAGACATATGACCTAGCCAGAATCACTGTTGGTCTAGGAAACAGGAAAAAGACAGTAGAAGCTGTGGTAGTAGATGATTTGCCTAAGTCTGTGCAGATCCAGGGATTAAAAGAAACAGTTGCAGCACTGAAAGCAGCTAACGTCAAGTTAGCCTGTCCTGACATACAGACGGACACAATTAGTCCAATTGATTTAATCATTGGAAGTGATTATTATCACTGTTTTGTGCAAAATATAGTAAGTAAACATGATGTTCACTTGCTGAAAACAGCAGGAGGCCACATGATATGTGGTCCCATTCCCTCTCAAAGTGGGAAAGAAGCTGATATTGATTCAGTGGAAAATGTACTAGTTACGAGAATAACCGCTGATCATGTACCACAGCAAAAATTATCATTACTGGAAGAAATGAATGAACCAGTTGATAAGTTGTGGGATTTAGATGCGATAGGTATTGATGTAAATAAACCAAGCCCACAAGAGTCTCAGACTTATAACCAATATTTGGACACTGTCAAATATAAAGATGGACAGTATTGGGTTAGGTTACAATGGAAATTAAATCCACCACATCTGCCTAGCAATTATCGCATGGCTTTCGGACAGATGAAAGCACAAATACATGAGCTCAGGAAGAATCCAGAGTTACTGACTGTCTATGATAATATCATACAAGAACAGTTGGACAATAAATTCATTGAGGAAATAGTCGAAGATAAGTTGAAGACAAACGCTCATTATCTCCCGCACCATGGAGTCAGAAAAGATTCTGAAACCACTCCACTACGTGTTGTATATAATTGCAGTGCACGTGCAAATAAAGATGTAGCAAGTCTTAATGACTGTCTGATGACCGGACCCTCACTAACTGAGAAGCTTGGAGACGTGCTTATGAAATTTCGCACAAACCCATATGCCTACACGGCTGATATTTCCAAGGCTTTCTTAAGAGTAGGACTACAAGAAATAGATAGAGATTATACTCGATTCTTGTGGCCTGAAAATCCACATGATCCTCAAAGTCCTGTGAAAACTTATCGTTTCAAATCAGTATTATTTGGTGCAACATCCTCTCCATTCTTACTAGAAGCTACTCTAAATACACATTTGAAGAAATCTGAAAGTCCCTTCAAAGAAGTCTTAAAGAAAAGTTTCTATGTGGACAATCTTCAAGGTACTGTGAATAAAGAGGAGGATTTGAAATCCTTATACAGAGAAGCTAACAAGGAGATGAAAGAAGCAAATATGCCTCTAAGGATGTGGAATACAAATTCAAAGCAATTAAGGGAACTTATCAAAGAAGATTTCCCTGAAACTGAAATTCCTGATTGCAACAATATGCTGGGTCTTAATTGGAACACACAGGAAGATACTTTGAGTCTCAAAAGGATAAACAATAAATCATGCAGTCCACTCACTAAACGTAGTTTACTGTCAGAGGTATCACAATGTTTTGATCCTCTAGGACTCGTCTCACCAATTACCATAAAAGGTAAAATGCTTATGCAAGATGCATGGAAACTCAAAATTGGATGGGAGGAGAACTTGCCTCTTGAAATGAGTCAAGCATGGGATGAAATATCCAGGGAGTTTAAACAACTTCATCAAATTAAATTTCCCAGACAAATAGGTCAAGAGGGAAACAAGTACACATTACATGTGTTCTGTGATGCGTCAACCAGAGGTTATGGCGCTGTAGCTTACATGAGTAATGCTGAAGGAAGTACACTAATTACTTCAAAGGCCAGGGTAGCACCCTTGAAGGTCAGGACAGTACCACAATTGGAACTGACAGCACTCTATGTAGGTACAAAATTAGCTGTCTATCTCAACAAAGTACTTGATCATCTCACTATTGAGAAAACCGTGATCTGGAGTGATAATGAGGCAGTTCTCTAGTGGTTAAGAAATAATAAGAGTAAGTTGGTCTATGTACAGAACAGAGTAGCAGAAATAAAAGAGATGCAGAGAGATTATCTCTTTCTCCACGTCTCTACCCAAGAGAATCCAGCTGACATGTTGTCACGTGGTGTCCCACTCAAGAAATTTGTGAATAATAAATTATGGCTCCACGGACCGAACTGGCTCTCTAATGGAAATAACTGGCCTCAGCAAAAAGCTCACATTATGCCAGAAGAAACAGTCTGCTTGAACACAGCAGAAATAAGTTGTGTAAATACTGCAGACACAACAGAAATAGTCATTGATGGATCTAATTACTCATCTTTGGGTAAACTCTTAAGAGTTACAGCTCTTGTCTTTAAATTCATTAAAGGAATAAAACCTGATTATGAATATCTTGAACCCATTAAATACTGGGTGAAACTAATACAGAAAGACGTTTTCTCTACAGAATATAAATTTCTAGAAACACAAGATAAATCCCCAAAGAAACCTGTTATGAATAATTCTTTAGGACTTTATCTCGACTCAGAAAAGATTATAAGATGTCGAGGAAGAATTCATAATTCTTCACTACCTAAAGAAGCCATACATCCAATATTGATCCCCAAGAATCATTGGCTAACAAAACTGATTGTGCAAAACGCCCACAGTAACGTGTTACATGGTGGGGTAGCTGACACACTTTGTCATATACGACAATCCTACTGGATACCTCAAGGTCGACAAAGTGTGAAAAAACAAATAAAGGACTGTATTACTTGTCGTCACTACGATATGCGAGTATGTCAGTATCCAGGTCCACCTCCATATCCCTCTGAAAGAGTTTGTCATATCACTCCATTTGAGGTGACAGGTGTAGATTATACTGGACCAATAATTTTAACCAAAACAGTTGACAAAGTTCCCATCAAGGTGTACATCTGTTTGTTCACTTGTGCTACAACTAGAGCAGTACATCTAGAAGTAGCCACTGACATGTCTGCTGAAACTTTTATCAAATTATTCAGAAGGTTTGCAGCCAGAAGGGCATGTCCCAGACTGATGATTTCAGATAATGCAACGAACTTTGTTGCTGGTGCTGCTTATATAAGCAAGATCTTTGATCAACCAGAAGTACAACAGATGCTGAATCAACGCAGATGTCGTTGGAGATACATTCCTCCTAAATCTCCATGGCACGGCGGATTTTACGAAAGAATGATCGGCATTGTAAAACGTTGTTTAAGGAAGACACTTCATCGTCAGAGAATAGACTTAGAAGAATTCCGTACAGTTGTGACTGAAATAGAAAATAGAGTCAACAACAGACCTCTAACTTATGTTACCGATGATCTGGACAATTTAGAAGTGTTAAGTCCATCTCATTTACTCCATGGCAGAAGGCTCGAACCTGTTCCTCCCATGAATGATAAAGAAATCATAGAGGATCCTACTTATTTCGAACCTGAGCAACTCAGACGTAAATTCAAACACCTTAATAAAGTGATTGAATGTTGGGAGAAAATTTGGCGAGAAGACTATCTCACCTCATTGAGAGAACACTTCTATGGAGCTGGTGTTCCTGAAAATCATAAGTCCTTAAGACCTGGTGACATAGTGATTATCGACAATGATGGTCCGAGGTCCCAATGGCCACTTGGAAAAATTGTGACCATATATCCTGATGCAAATGGAATCATCAGGACAGTTGATGTTTTGAGCAAAGGTGTAGTGAATAAGCGCACAATAAATAAACTAGTGCCGTTAGAATTACACAGTGTTGAAAACAAAATTAGTGATTCTCCAGAAACCACACAGACTAAAGCTGTTCAGAAAAGACAAGCAGCAGTGGTGGCGAGTGAGAAAATTAAATTAATGTTAAGTGATGAATAGTTCACCTGCAGCGAACCTCCGCCGCCCCCCAGTGTGGAGAAATTTTCTCCAGGAGGGGGGTATCAGCCCCCTTCAGCCCTTTCAGCCCTGAGGGGCCAAGCCCTCTCAGCCCTGAGGGGCCACTCAAGGGGCGAGCGTCTTGTTTACTGCTAGAGTGAGTAATTGATCACAGATGCTATGCCACGTAGTCAAGTGACCTCTGCTCCTTGCAGCGGTGTTGCAAAGTGTATTTTTATAAGAGACAATACATTCTTACTTTAGCAGGACAATTAAGGAAAATCCTGCTCCCACTTTATTACCATAGTAAAGATAGTGTACATTGTTGTCTATGATTAAGACAGCAAGAAACAAACATTCTGCTTTGCTTCATCGAGGAGGTGACAAGGATGCAAGGTACTAGGTCAGCGTTTTTTTTTGTGCTGGGGGCAGTGACGGCATGGAGCACTGTGGCGTTGGGGAGACTATCTTTGACTCTATGGAGAGTGACACTGACACCAGGATACTGATCTGTGCGTTAGTGTGAACAAAGTGTCTCTAACACAAACACTTAATAGAAGTGTGATCAGCTTCTCTTGTGATACATTGTGAACAATAAAGACAAATCTTGTGGAACATAGTGTACCAGTGTGCGTTTCCTAGACAATGGAAGACGTGGACATCCAAGGACACTTCAGCTTCTATCAAGTCACCGATATCTGTCGAAGGTGTTGAGAACACCATAGCTCACGTTACAAAGAGCAAGGTATGTTACGAATTTCTTGTAGATCGGGGGATTGCGCAATTCTTGAGTCACAAGGAGTTTGTAATCAACCTATAATCGGCAGTAAGGTGTGGACTTTTGAGTCCAAACAAGTAGGTATTTCGTCAGCCATCATCAAATGAAATATGCTGACATAACACCCCCTAGGGGTAATTTATACTTACAAATTGTATCTCTTGACAGCCCAATGTTGTGATGGTTTCGACAGCATCTAGACCTCGTCTGCAGGGGCGGCTGTGTAGACGATTTGCTGTCATTTATCAGCTAAGTGTTCATTATATATAGTTATAATAAACACAGCAGGTAAGGCCAAAAATTCTCAACAGTGACTGGAATACACAAACAGCCTGTACATAGAAGAGAGAAGCTTACAACGACGTTTCGGTCCGTCTTGGATTATTTACAAAGTCATATTTTGTTAATGTTTAGTCTCTGATACACCGAACATGAATCATTCCTCCATACCTTGAAGAGGAACTAGAAAACTTCTCCTAGAAAACTTGAGTCATGCCCTGCTCAGAAGCAAGACATGACTATGGGAAATCCCCTCAGCCTTTGACGCAGCAACCTGTGTATGAAATTCTATGAGACTAGGCTATTTGAAGATATTTTCCCAAATAATGCTAGGTGGTTCATATACGCAGATGGTGTCCTTTGCCTTTTTTAGCCTAGAGATCACAATATTGATGAGTTCCAACCTAGACTTAATGGTCTGGTACCTTCTATTAAGTTCACAGTAGAACATGAAATAGATAACTCTCTACCCTTTCTTGACGTTTTAATCCATCACATCGATAGATGATTGAAATTTACAGTTTACTGGAAGACCACCAATGTAGTTAATCAAAACCATGAAAATAAACTCATGCTGCAAAACATCCCCCAATATCTGAACCACTTAAGATATTAGAGAACATAAATCTGCTTGTAAATAGATCCACTGAATCCACTTAATCCAGCATGTAATTTCGTCGTTAAACTCTGCGTTAATTCTTTCATGGAAATAGTCATTACTCCTTCGTTTACTATATCTGGGTTGCCATATAACACTGCAGCACAGCTGACACTGGCGGGGAATTTTTTTCCCCAACTGTACATTCACACGACTAGCTTGACAGTCCTCTCTTTCCTGGATCTCATCTTGTTCTGGAAATTGCAAACTGTGATATTTTTTGTGTGACTGTAATGCAGTATCGAAGGTCGAAGTCATCATGTTCCATTACTATAATGTGCTAGTTTCTACTCCAGCGAGCATGAATTCTTGTCGGGGAGTGTAATACTGCATGAACCAAAAGGTCATGCAGGAGCATATCTAAGACCTCATGAATAGGAATGTTGTTGATGTCGTCCATAACGATGTACAATTTTTCATCCTTTTGATAGTTCGCAGGCTTGATTAAGCGACTTCTAACATGGAATTTACACGAAGTGTGGCACTAATCCCTTCTCTCCCAATCCTTTGACATGTTTCCTGTGACAGCAATTTGTCCACAGAGCACGTACCTGCTTTCATCAGCCTCGATGACGAATATTGATCATCTGAGGTTACGTTCACATATGACGTATTTCCAGTAACTGAGAATAAAATTTGGGATGTTAAGGCAACTCGTTTCATGGAAGGCTGAAGTTAGGAGGAAAGTTGATGAGATCTGTAGACACCTCGATATAACGAGTCTAATGCTGGATGGTGACAAACAGTGTACAAAGGCATCACCTGGTGCCTGATACCTGGTATCTGGTACCTGGTACCATCAGTGATCTTCAGCCTTCTACCTAAATCACAAAACCCCGATAAACACAAACCCTTCACCCCTAAATCTAACCAACCCAAAGCCATCCAACCCATGCCAGCCCTCTTAAACCCAGCACCTTACACCAAACTTTCCCAAACCCAGCCTTTTCAAACCCATATTTCCCAGCCCCAAGAACCGTTCCCAAACCCAATCCACCCTAATCCTGCTTTCAAACCTAACTGACTGTATCTGATACCGTCTCCGCAACCGAAATAAAAGATGCCAAACGAGACTTCTAAAGTTGGACAAGCTATCTTTGACACTTAGTAAATATCAGTTAAACCGACATGTTTTAATAATACATCATAGTGTGTTTCAAAATAACCTTATATTAATAACTGAACCCGAAAGCAGAATTAACAATTTCAGGAGCTCAACCATAAAACAAATTTGAATTTCCCATGTATTAATATTAAGTATAATGCATTTGCAGGGGATCAAAGGTGACCAAAAAGAATTGCTTACTGCAGATTATTAAACAAAGTGTGTTTTTATATGTAGGTACAGAGGAAAACTAGTATTACGAAACAGAGGTGGTGAGTGAATCTGTTCTGTGGTTAGTGTGTGGAATTTTATGGAGAGTGCATGTTCTGAGGTTGAGTTGTTGTGTTCTATGGAGAGTCCATGTTCTGTGGTTGAGTTGTTGTGTTCTATGGAGAGTCCATGTTCTGTGGTTGAGTTGCAGTGTCTTGTGGAGAGTTCATGTTCTGTGGTTGAGTTGTTGTGCTCTATGGAGAGTCCATGTTCTGAGGTTGAGTTGTTGTGTTTTATGGAGAGTGCATGTTCTGTGGTTGAGTTGTTGTGTTTTGTGGAGAGTTCATGTTCTGTGGTTGAGTTGTGTTCTATGGAGAGTCCATGTTCTGTGGTTGACTTGTAGTGTTTTGTGGATAGTTCATGTTCTGTGGTTAAGTTGTGCTCTATGGAGAGTCCATGTTCTGGGGTTTAGTTGTGCTCTATGGAGAGTCCATGTTCTGGGGTTGAGTTGTGCTCTATGGAGAGTCCATGATCTGTGGTTGAGTTGTGCTCTATGGAGAGTATGTTCTGTGGTTGACTTGTAGTGTTTTATGGAGAGTCCATGTTCTGTGGTTGACTTGTAGTGTTTTATGGAGAGTCCATGTTCTGTGGTTGACTTGTAGTGTTTTATGGAGAGTCCATGTTCTGTGGTTGACTTGTAATGTTTTATGGAGAGTCCATGTTCTGTGGTTGACTTGTAGTGTTTTATGGAGAGTCCATGTTCTGTTGTTGACTTGTAGTGTTTTATGGAGAGTCCATGTTCTGTGGTTGACTTGTAGTGTTTTATGGAGAGTCCATGTTCTGTGGTTGAGTTGTTGCGCTTTACGTAAAAATTTCGCAAAAATAAGCACAAATTGTGGTGAGATACCAAGTATGTCAGTGACACATCTCATGTAGTAAGAAAGCATGTGAACGTGAACAAGGGCATTTACTTTCAGCCAGTGTCAGATCTAGCAGGTTGTGATGACTACGTAAGCATGTAGATCCGTTCAACACCCTGGTAAAACAGGTTCTTAGAGTGGCAAAACTATCGAGAGTGATCACAGTAATATCTATGTTGGTACAGATGATTTGGAGAACCCATTTGGAGAACCCATTTGGAGAACCCATTTGGAGAACCCATTTAGAGAACCCATTTGGAGAACTCATTTGGAGAACCCATTTGGAGAACCCATTTTTTAACAAATTCTAGCGGTTAAAAATCTCACTATATCAGGCATGATATTTGAGATAAAATAAGTATTTAACATGAAGGGGAAAAGTAGAGTGACGGGATAAAAATTCGGGGGCATTTTGAAAAATGATTTTAGTTTTTGACTGAATAAACAGAACACTCGCTTGGAAAACCCTCATAAAGTATATGATACAAAATTTTCCACGTGAATAAATTTAACGTAAACGTAAAGTAACTTAGAAAGCAATTGGCTCTAAGCAGCTGCTGGCGCCTCAACCACCATAATATATAAAGTTTATCCATTTTCTTCATTTTAGTTATGCATTTTTATTTTTTAAAACTGTTTTAGCAAAATTTAACATCGAATTCAAATTTGCATATATATATATCTATATATATATATATATATATATATATATATATATATATATATATATATATATATATATATATATATATATATGTATACCGTCCCCTCATACCACTCCTCAACGTTCGGTTTAATTCCAGTGTAAGAGATAAAATTAATTTTGACTGCTATTGTATAGATGTTGTGCAGTCTTATTGTTCCATGTGTACTAGGCTGGCTTAAAACCTACTATATCAACTAATCCCTTCATATAAAAATACACAATGAGATGTACTAATGAGATACGAGTCTTAACAAGAGGAAGAATTCAGAGACAACACTACCGTGATAAATCTGTGTAGTAACACTACTGTCGTCTCCTACAACCATTTAACCCTTAGGCAGCGTGTAATTGTCATCAATGTATTACTATATAGTAAAGTCTGGTTTGTTTCGGCTGTGATGCCGTTAACAGGAACGGCGATCACGAGTATTCTTAGAATGGTGTTCAAATTTTTGTGGGGTTCAGGGTGCAACTGGTTGCGAAGGGAGGTAGTGACATTGCCGGTATGTAGGGGAGGGTTGGGTTTGTTGGACTTGAGAAAGCGCGTGAAATGTGTGTTTATTAAGAGGGAAGTGATGAGTGCAGGTGGATGGAGGGAGGGTCAGCTAGATAAGGTACATGCTCACCTGAGGAAATGGTATGGAGGGGCGGAAATGAAGGAATGCGAGACAGTGTTACGCGCCTTAATGTTAGCCAGGGAACCAGGAAAAGTAAAGGTGGGAACGTTGTGTAAATTGTTAGAGAAACATGTAGTGGCGCCGGTTGAAGGGATCTACCCCATGTATGCATGGGATGTAATATGGCGAAGGTTTAGTACATTAAGGATACGACCTAGGGCGCGTGAGGTTATGTACCGTTTCCTGCATGGGATTTTGCCAACGGGAGCGATGCTCCGAGACAGGAGGGTTATTGAGGGTGGGGGGTGTGGCAGATGCAGTGGGGAAGAGACTGCGTATCATGTCGTCTATTTTTGTGAAGGTTTGGAGTGCATCAGGGTATGGATGCGTAAGGTAGTGGTGAGGGTGGGGGGCCAAGGTGTGGCGGTATTGCGAGCGTTGAGTCTTGATATGAGTGGTGTGGAGGAGAGTGTGGTAAGAGGTTTAGCATATGTCATCGTGGACTACATATATGTTTTATGGGGTATGAGGGGGAAGGTGGGTGGGGATGTGCTGAGAAGGACTTTGGCGGCGACGTTTTATCGAACTTTGTGTCGCAACAGAGACATTTTTGGGAAAAGGTGGGAAGAGTATTTTTCTGAAGGTTATAGAGGACTAACAATAGGGATTTTATTGGCGTTATAAGGGGCTTTAACTGCCGGGGTGAGTGGGTTGGTAAAAGGGGGGGGGGGGTTCAGGGGATTTCAACGGGCTCACCTCCTTGGGAATGCAGTGATGTGGTTGGGTGTGATTGGAGGTACTAGTGTGTGACCAGATGAGAGGTTGTGCAAGATAAGTTTTGCTTAGCACCCTTGATGGGGAAGGTGTAAGGAGCAGATTAAATATATAACATGTATTAATGTATAACCTATAAATTATATAACATGTATATTTCTTTGGTAGCGTATTATGTTTCACTTACACTGGTATTGCAATTGAATTTGAATTTTCTTGAGAGGGTTTTCCTTTTCACTATTTCCTTGTAGCACTGAGTTATTTTTGTTTTATTGTAACGTGGGCCAGCATCAGTTTTGGTAGTAATTACCTATTATTATTGTTCTTATTTAAGGTATTGTAATTTTGGTAGTCCTGTACCATTCATGGTTGTAAATAATGCTTCCTCAAGTGACATGTGACATAATAATCCTAAATTGAGGATAATTAATGTCATGATTATTCAGGTTGGTGATAGGATTAGTTTTCAATGTGTATGTGTGAGTGGGGGGGGGGGGATGATGGGTCACCTGTGTTGCAGCACAGGTTTCTTAATAAGGCATATTGTAGGTCTGGTGTATTTGTTGAGGGAGGTATTATGGGTGATTGTCATTAAGCTTGGAGCATTATTGTGTTGAGGTTGTAATTTTAGGAGTTTTCTTAATAGCCATTTTGTGGCCTTTGTTATTATAACTTTATTCCTTCTTAAATTGTGATATGTTATAAAAACTTGTATATAGTAGACTGGCAGATGTTGCCTGGATTGTTTTGTGTTTATATATTGATTTACTGATGTTGTCCTTGATCATTTTTTTGTATATGTACCTATTAATATCTGTACATGAAGTTTTTAAATAAAATATAAAAAAAAAAAAACTCCAATTTTCACTAATATTCGCTCATTATGACCTCTCTTGTTTCATTGGCTTTGAGGGGCATGAGTATGGATGTACTATGAAAGATTTTAGATCTGTAGGAAGAAACACTAGGTGACAGGTGGTAGCCATTGACGGTGACATGTCTCAGAGGTGCGCAGTGAAATATTCCCGTCAAGTCGCATGGCTCAGAGGGAGAGTGCAGGACCTGCTATGTTTCGGGTTCATGAATTGAGTCATTGATAGTCGTTTACCACGACTTACAGTGAGTTTATGGACCATTTGGAGTGGAGTGATTTGGGAATAGATGTACTATGAAAGCTCCTGGGACCGTCGGGAGAGACAGTAGGGTCACAGTTGGTGGCCATAACAGACATACCACAGAAGTGCTGTCCCTGAAATCTTCCTATTGTAAGATTTGTATCTCAGTGTCTCGCTGGTCAACACTGGACTTGCTATCTGGAGGTAGAAAATCCTCGTAGCACATTATTTATTGCAAGAATTCAACGTTTCGGTGATAATTCAATCACTATCTTCAAAAAACGTATTCTAGAAAATTACACATTACACAAAGATATTACATAAAACAAACTATATTACGCATTACCAAAACATAAGAAAATTTAAAATTTAAAAAAAAAAAGGCAAAAAACGTAAAAAAACAGAAAGTTGTTGTTATATTGTTCATAAATCACGCAGTTACTTTAAAGAAAAAAAATGAGAGTTATTTGCCAGGTTTATGCCAGACATAACTTCCTGGATTTCCTGTGTTGTTTACTATTTTTTTTTAAATTTTAAATGTTCTCATGTTTTGCTAATATGTATTGTAATCATATATATATATATATATATATATATATATATATATATATATATATATATATATATATATATATATATATATGTCGTGCCGAATAGGCAGAACTTGCGATCTTGGCTTAAATAGCAACGCTCATCTTGCCATATAGGACAAGTGAAAATTTGTGTAAGCAATAATTTCGCCCAAATCATTCTGAACCTAACGAAAAAAATATATTTCACTGTGTTTGTTTAGTATTAAATTATTGTAAACAAATCTAAAATATATTTAGTTGGGTTAGGCTAAAATAAATTGCGCTTGTTATAATAAGGTTAGGTAAGTTTTCTAAGTTCCTTTTGGTGCAAAATTATAAATTTTTACATCAACATTAATGAAAAAAAATATATCTTTAAACGTATAAGAGAAAATTTTAGAAAGGACTTAATTTTAAATGAGTTCTTGCTAATTAACCAGTTTTACATATTCGGCACGACATATATAAGAACATAAGAACATAAGAAAGGAGGAGCACTGCAGGAGGCCTGTTGGCCCATACTAGGCAGGTCCTTTACAATTCATCCCACTAACAAAACATTTGCCCAACCCAATTTTCAATGCCACCCAAGAAACAAGCTCCGATGTGCAAGTCCCACTCAAATTCAACCCCTCCAACTCATGTACTTATCCAACCTAAATTTGAAACTACTCAAAGTCCCAGCCTCAATAACCCAACTAGGTAGACTGTTCCACTCATCAACTACCCTATTTCCAAACCAATACTTTCCTATGTCCTTTCTAGATCTAAACTTATTTAATTTAAATCCATTACTGCGCGTTCTCTCTTGGAGAGACATCCTCAAGACCTTATTAATAACCCCTTTATTAATACCTATCTTCCACTTATACACTTCGATCAGGTCTCCCCTCATTCTTCGTCTAACAAGTGAATGTAACTTAGGAGTCTTCAATCTTTCTTCATAAGGGAGATTTCTAATGCTATGTATTAATTTAGTCATCCTACGCTGAATGTTTTCTAACGAATTTATGTCCATTCTGTAATATGGAGACCAGAACTGAGCTGCATAATCTAGGTGAGGCCTTACTAATGATGTATAAAGCTGCAGTATGACCTCTGGACTTCTGTTGCTTACACTTCTTGATATAAATCCCAGTAATCTATTTGCCTTATTACATACGCTTAGGCATTGCTGTCTTGGTTTAAGGTTGCTGCTCACCATAACCCCCAAATCCTTTTCGCAATCTGTATGGCTAAGTTCTACATCATTTAACTTATAAGTACTAGGGTTATGGGCACTCCCAAGCTTCAGAACCTTGCATTTATCTACATTGAACTGCATCTGCCACTTTTCTGACCAAGAATAGAGTTTGTTTAAATCCTCCTGAAGTTCCATAACATCTACGTTTGAATAAATTATCCTACCTATCTTTGTGTCATCATCGAATTTGCTCATATCACTAGTAATTCCCTCATCAAGATCATTGATATATATTATAAACAGCAACGGGCCCAAGACTGATCCCTGTGGAACGCCACTTGTTACAGATCCCCACTCGGATTTAACCCCAATTATGGACACTCTCTGCTTCCTGTCAGTGAGCCATGACTCGATCCACGAGAGCTCTTTTCCCCCAATGCCATGAGCTGCCACTTTCTTTAACAGTCTATGGTGCGGAACTCTATCAAAAGCCTTACTAAAATCTAAGTAAATAATATCAAATTCTTTATCGTGGTCAACAGCCTCAAAAGCTTTACTGAAGAAAGTTAATAAATTAGTTAGACAAGACCGGCCTCTTGTGAATCCATGCTGAGTATCATTAATCAAGCTATGCTTATCGAGATGGCTTCTTATAATCTCAGCTATAATTGACTCTAGTAATTTGCCTACAATTGAGGTCAGGCTTATTGGGCGGTAATTTGACGGTAACGACTTGTCCCCTGTTTTAAAAATAGGAATTACATTAGCCATCTTCCACATATCAGACACTACACCTGTTTGAAGAGATAAATTAAAAATATTAGTTAATGGTTCACAGACTTCCATTTTGCATTCCTTAAGAACCCTTGAAAAAACCTCATTAGGACCCGGTGACTTATTTTGCATCAGTCTGTCTATCTGCTTCACAACCATTTCACTAGTGACTGTGATGTTACATAATTTATCTTCTTCTAGCCCACTATAAAAATTAATTACTGGAATATTGTTAGTGTCTTCCTGTGTAAAAACTGAGAGAAAATAATTATTAAAAATCGAGCACATTTCATTCTCTTTGTCAGTAAGATGCCCATAGTTATTTTTAAGGGGACCTATCTTATCTCTAACTTTTGTTCTATAGACCTGGAAAAAACTTTTTGGGTTAGTTTTAGAATCCCTAGCAACTTTAATTTCATAGTCCCTTTTAGCTTTTCTTATCCCCTTTTTAATGTCCCTCTTAATGTCAATATACTGATTCATAAGATGACCCTCACCTCTTTTGATACGCCTATAAATTCCTTTCTTATGCCCTAGTAGATATTTAAGCCTATTATTCATCCATTTTGGGTCATTTCTATTTGATCTAATTTCTTTATTTGGGATAAACGTTGTTTGAGCAGCATGTATAGTGTTCAGAAAACTGTCATATTGATATCTCACTTCGTTACCCCAGTCAACAGATGATAAGTGTTCTCTAAGCCCATCGTAATCTGCTAAGCGAAAATCTGGGGCTGTTACTGAGTTATCGCTACTATCGTACTTCCATTCAATGCTAAATGTAATTGATTTGTGGTCGCTAGCACCCAGTTCCTCTGAAATTTCTAAATTATTAACAAGGGATTCATTGTTTGTCATAACTAAGTCAAGCAGGTTATGTCACAAACTGCTTCAAAAAACAATCCTGAACTACTTCTAAGAAGTCGTATGATTCTAAATTCCCAGTCAAGAAATTCCAATCAATTAGACTAAAGTTAAAGTCTCCTAGAATTACTACATTATCGTGCCTTGTGGCCTTAACAATTTCCTCCCATAGTAGTCTCCCTTGCTCCCTATCTAAGTTTGGGGGACGGTATATCACTCCTAAAATGAGTTTTTCATGCCCCTCTGAAAATTCTATCCAAACAGACTCTGTATGTGTTACTTCAGACTTAATACCCGTTTATATATATATATATATATATATATATATATATATATATATATATATATATATATATATATATATATATATATATATATGCTGAAGTCGGTAATGAGGATTAAAACATTTCGATAATTAAAGGGCATTCCGTTGCCTCTTTGTTTCTCCTTTACGTATTTGAAGAAATCTTTTAAGTTACTTTTAATGGTGAATGCTTTTCGTCCTTCACGTTCCCGTTTAAAGTTTCTTATCGTCTTTTTGCTTCCTATTTGTGACCGAGGTTACCAGGAAATTTAAATTTCGTACATTTATCCCGTTTTAACCTACGATCAAAAAAATTGCTATAATTGATACTTTTCACGATTTATCCTCCTTCGTAAGTCACTCCTTTCATGTTTTAAAATATTTACATTGTATCTTTTGCACATTTTCGCTGCATTTGCTCACAAAATAATGTGAGAAAAACTAAAGGAAAATTTTCAGACAATGAAAACAGGACATAACCAATATACCTCCGCTCTTATAGCTAAAAATATTTGTCACAAAAATAATTGCACACAGCAAATACCATCTGAGGTGCCCAGATCCAGGTTAAAATCCCAGCTTCTCTCTTAATACTATACATGATTTGTGTGTTTTCTGGACACAGTGTGGCAATGTGGAGGTGAAGATAGGAAGCGAGAAAGAAATGAAGATATAGACAGAGATAGAGAGAGAGAGAGAGAGAGAGAGAGAGAGAGAGAGAGAGAGAGAGAGAGAGAGAGAGAGAGAGAGAGAGAGAGAGAGAGAGAGAGAGAGAGAGAGAGAGAGAGAGAGAGAGAGAGAATATGAGTGAGCATACATGAACATCTATATGGCAAACGCTGAAGACCTAAAGGTGATCTGAGAGAAACTAGCTGAAGTCTGGCTATCTCTATTTCTCTCAGGTAGTTGACGCAATAATTCCTGCTGAACAGAAAGTCAGTGAAGTAGCCTCGTTGCCTTGAAATGCGTGTCACATAGAAATTTAATATTAAAGGTGAAAGTAGAATTATATACTCAATTATTACAACTACCAGCACTATTAATACTAGTAATACTGCAAATACTGCAAAACGAAGACCGTAGTTATTATTTCTAACTACTCGTCGTGAAGAAATTACCGAACGTAAGTCAGGGTTCCAATGGCACCATCATTGTTTCTTCTTAATCACTGTTTCTTCATAAGCAACTTCTATTTCATAGGTGACCCATGATCACCCGGGTAGTTCTGAGGAAGTTTCTGATGTAGTATCAGTAATCAAGTGGTTACTGCAGACAAGACTCTTGCTTCTTGTCAACCACTGAACTGCATTCACTCGGCACCTGAATCGTTTTAGGTGAAAATGTTGAGCAAGTGCTTATGCAAACAGTTCGTATTTTAGGACCCCAATGGAAATAAGTCACTTTGACTTTTTTGTGTTACCATAGGTTATTTACACATATGCTATGTATGATCATCTATGTAACTGTATGCTGCTATGTATGATAATCTATGTTACTGTATATGTGTATACCTGAATAAACATACTGGCTCTTACACCTTAATAAGATCATCTCTTACAATATTCAGTTTTTTTGTCTCGGAGTTTCCTTCACTGTTATTTTCTACAGCAACTTATTCTCCGTATTTGAGTTTCTGGGTTTGTTTCAGTGTGTTGAGAACTTGAATGAGATCAACCCATAAGTTTCCGTTTTTAAAGCGAGAACAGATTAAATGTTTTGAATCTTGTTTTAGTAGAGTTTGTTTCTTGTTTACATTACATCGCATCGTCTATAATTTGATCTTCACTGAAACTTTACAGCTTAATCAACAGGAGGTTTGAAATATTTGGTATATGATATTAACCTCGCTTCAGGTCTTCTATACTCGATATTTCAAAACTTAACATTATGTAGGCCTTGTCGCTAGAAATAGTTTAATGTACAGCAGATCACTAAACCATTAAGAGCGTCCATTTTTTAAACTTAATTTTGTCTCGTAAATCCCATTCTGCTAATAGCTGTAATTTTACACTCCGTTACTTGCCTCACTCTCCATGAGTTCAATCCCCACCAGTGGTATTTTTTTTTTTACTCTCCGTTAATTTAGAAAATCAATCATGACAACAAATAGGGCAGTAGTTGAGGGCTCATGACATGTTTTATTTTTTTTTTTAATATTTGATCATCATTAACCAGATTATAGTGAGTTAATATTTTGATAATTGGTTCATTTGTTGATAATAATTATTAATATTTGTTGATAACAATAATATATTTAAACTTACATAATTCTCTCTCTCTCTCTCTCTCTCTCTCTCTCTCTCTCTCTCTCTCTCTCTCTCTCTCTCTCTCTCTCTCTCTCTCTCTCTCTCTCTCTCTGCCTCTCCATCTGTCGCTCCCTTCTGCTTTCCCTTCCTCCTTTCCCCCCCCTTTTTCTTAAAAAAAAAATTGGTAACTCAGAGGAGGGCTCGAAGATCCCAGGGATCAGAGGGGATTGGTTCTGGTAAAGAGGAATGGATGGAGGAGCAATGCAAAAGAATGGATCAAGAGTGGGAGAGAAAACTAGAAGAGCTTGCTGCAAAAATGGGGACAGAGCTTTCTGTGGAATTGGAAAATAGGTTGGATGAGGAGAAGAAGCATTGGGAGTCCCAAGTCGAAGCTGCAGAAGCCAAGATAAGGGTCCTAGAATATGAGGTAAATAGGATGAAGCGAACTACAGGGGTACTGACCAGAGGGGGCACAGTAACTGAAGCTGGTACACCCCTACTGAATGAGGGATCCAACGGGAAGGAGACATAAATTACGCTAAGGTCCTATCAGCCCTATCACTCCACCAAGCAATGAAGAGGGAGAGCAGCTGGGTGCAGGGGTGGAGGGGGATAGGTCATATGCAGAGACATGACCATGCCACCAGGAGCTAGAGGAAAGAATAAGGAGAAAATGGCATGTACAGACAACCAGAGACACAGAGGGAAAGGCAATTGGAGGAGGAGAGGGCGAAGTCAGTGTTTATTCATGGGCTTCAGGAGAGTGAGGGAAGGACACATACTGAAAGACGGCAGGCAGAGAGACAGAAGATTGAGAACCTCATCAAAGAAATAGGTGAAGAGGAAATGTCTGAGATTGTAAATTTTCAGAGAATACGGGGGTACCTGAAGGGGAGAAAATGACCGATCAGGCTGATTTTCAAGACAGAAACAATGTAGAACAGAATCCTCCAAGAGAAACCACGGTTGAAGGATTCGGCAGCACACAAGAGGGTGTTCCTAGACCGAGAGAGAGCGAAAACAGAACTACAGCAGCTGAGGGATAGGACACAAATACCGAAAGGAGCTAGGAGGAGAGACAAGGACAGAATCAGCAGAGGACAACCAGAGCAGGGCAGAGCAACAAGAGCAAGCACACAGCAAACCACCCCCAGAATCCCACAACCAATCACACTATACCAACACAGTCCACTATCCACACCCACAACCCCCACCCTACACTATGCTGTAGAATCCTGCAGTACACTGCCAGGTCCTCCACCCTAACAGACCTCCCAAAACTCAGTGCTGGAGAGGAAACTGAAGGTATGGTACACCAATGCTGATGGAATAACAAGTAGGAGGAGTGGTATGAAAGAGTCAAAGAGGCATCACTGGACATCATAGCCCTCACAGAAACCAAGCTCACAGGGATGATAACAGATACCATCTTTCCAATGGGATATCAGATCCTGATGAAAGACATAGGGAACAGAGGGGGTGGAGGAGTGGCATTGCTGGTCAAAAATCAATGGGATTTTGATGAGCTGGAGAGAGGAGACAGAGGAGAAGCAAGTGATTACATGTTTCTAACGCTTCAGTCTGGAGGTCCAAAGGTGGTAATTGCTGTGATGTATAACTCACCACAGAACAGAAGAGGGCCAAGACAAGAGTTTGAAGAGAGTAACAGAGCGATGGTTGACACTTGCTGAAGTGGCCAGAAGGGCTCATGTAAACAGGGCAAAGCTACTGATCATGGGTAACTTCAACCACAAGGAAATCGATTGGGAGAACTTGGATCCACATTGAGGCCAAGAAACGTGCATGGAGGTGGTACTGGAAAACCTCATGTACCAACATGTAAGGGACACTACCAAAGAGAGAGGAGAGGATGAACCAGCGAGTGTGGACCTAGTATTCACCTTGAGTAGTGCAAATATTGAGAACACATATGAAAGACCCCTGGGGGCCAGTGATCATGTGGTTTTTAAGCTTCGAATACATAGTAGGGTTACAAGTGGAAGGGGAAGCAGGAAGGGCTGGACGAATGAAGCCAAACTACAGGAAAGGGGACTACAAAAGGATGAAGAACTTCCTGAACGGGGTTCAGTGGGACAGAGAACTTGCAGGGAAGTCAGTAAATTAGATGATGGAATATGTAGCAACAACGTGCAAGGAAGCTGAGGAGAGGTTTGTACTCAAGGGTAACAGGAATAAGGAAAAAGCCAGGGTGAGCCAGTGGTTCCCCCAAAGGTGCAGGGAGGCAAAAATCAAGTGTGCTAGGGAATGGAAGAAGTACAAAAGGCAAAGGACCCATGAGAATAAGGAGAGCAGTCGTAGAGCCAGAAGTGAATATGCACAGGTAAGACGGGAGGCCCAAAGGCAATATGAGAATGACATAGCAGCGAAAGCCAAATCTGCCCAAAACTGTTGTACAGCCACATCAGGAGGAATACAACAGTCAAGGACCAGATAATGAGGCTGAGGAAGGAAGGAGGGGAGGTCACAAAAAACGACCGCGAAGTATGTGAGGAACTCAACAGGAGATTCAAAGAAGTGTTCACAGAGGAGACAGAAGGGTCTCCAGAAAGGCAGAGAGGTGGGGTACACCATCAAGTGTTGGACACAATACATACAACCGAGGAAGAAGTGAAGAGGCTATTAAGCGATCTAGACACTTCAAAGGCGATAGGGCCAGATAACATGTCTCCATGGGTCCTGAGAGAGGGAGCAGAGGTGCTTTGTGTGCCACTAACAACTATCTTCAACACATCTATCGAGACAGGACGACTACCGGAAGTATGGAAGACAGCAAATGTAGTCCCAATTTTTAAAAAAAGGGGACACGAAGCATTGAACTACAGACCAGTGTCACTGAGGCATATAATATGCAGGGTCATGGAGAAAATTATTAGGGGTAGAGTGGTGGAGCACCTAGAAAGGAATGAGCTTATTAACGACAGCCAGCACGGTTTCAGGGATGGGAAATCCTGCGTCACAAACCTACTGGAGTTCTATGACAGGGTGATCCGGTAATTTCTTCACGACGAGTAGTTAGAAATAATAACTATGGTCTTAGTTTCACAGTATTTGCAGTATTACTAGTATTAATAGTGCTGGTAGTTGTAATAATTGAGTATGTAATTCTACTTCCACCTTTAATATTAAATTTCTATGTGACACGCATTTCAAGGCAACGAGGCTACTTCACTGACTTTCTGTTCAGCAGGAATTATTGCGTCAACTACCTGAGAGAAATAGAGATAGCCAGACTTCAGTTAGTTTATCTCAGATCACCTTTAGGTCTTCAGCGTTTGCCATATAGATGTTCATGTATGCTCACTCACTCATATTCTCTCTCTCTCTCTCTCTCTCTCTCTCTCTCTCTCTCTCTCTCTCTCTCTCTCTCTCTCTCTCTATCTATCTATCTATCTATCTATCTATCTATATCTTCATTTCTTTCTCGCTTCCTATCTTCACCTCCACATTGCCACACTGTGTCCAGAAAACACACAAATCATGTATAGTGTTAAGAGAGAAGCTGGGATTTTAACCTGGATCTGGGCACCTCAGATGGTATTTGCTGTGTGCAATTATTTTTGTGACAAATATTTTTAGCTATAAGAGCGGAGGTATATTGGTTATGTCCTGTTTTCATTGTCTGAAAAATTTCCTTTAGTTTTTCTCACATTATTTTGTGAGCAAATGCAGCGAAAATGTGCAAAAGATACAAAGTAAATATTTTAAAACATGAAAGGAGTGACTTACGAAGGAGGATAAATCGTGAAAAGTATCAATTATAGCAATTTTTTTGATTGTAGGTTAAAACGGGATAAATGTACGAAATTTAAATTTCCTGGTAACCTCGGTCACAAATAGGAAGCAAAAAGACGATAAGAAACTTTAAACGTAACGTGAAGGACGAAATGCATTCACCATTAAAAGTAGCTTAAAGGATTTCTTCAAATACGTAATGGAGAAAGAAAGAGGCAACGGAATGCCCTTTAATTATCGAAATGTTTTAATTCTCAATACCGTCTTCAGCTCTGTATATAGAGCAAAACACAACACGAACATTCCCAGGCTGCAAAATTTGTTATTGCGGCGTGATTCTGAATATTTATCAAATTAACTACTGTGACTCTAATACACAGAGAAGGTAAATAATAACAAGCGGACTTGACGAACTACCGGTAAGATTTATACAAGAATGTTCATATCAAACAGCGTTCCACTAACGACAATATTTAAGAAATTATTCGATAAATGGTAAGGTACCAAACTTCAAATTAATAAATGGTCTCAAAACATCCAGGACGGACAACCAGACGTTTGAACCTAAATATTGTTCTCTCAATTTAACACATTTCAGCAAACAAAAATGTTGTTGTTAGAGACGAGTTCGTTTTTTTTTTTTTTTTTTTTTTTGGAGAGGAAATTTAATCACTTTAATAGCCGGAAATCAATGTCGATTTCTCAGTAAAAGATCATATTTAAGTTCCTATGTATAGTTATATATACTGAAAATGAACGAAAAAAAAATCTCAGCTTATTGCTGGCCTAGGCTAGCAGAGATGTTACCATGATCATAACCTGACTCACCAATAGGAAACAGCGAATACTGAGCGGAGAAGTGTTTGGCGAGACGTTAATAACAGCATTTTCCAGGCTCCAGTTCTCGGTTCCATCCATTTCACAATATAAATATATGAGACGGGGCCAACGCCTAAAATAACAAGCTTCGCGGATGACATGCAGCAGCCAATGAAGATTGTTTAAGTATTCAAAGTGACCTGGATAGCTGAGCGCTGTGGTAGGAAGCCTGGAAGGTGAGTTCCAGTGCTGCCAGGTGCAAAATGACTCATTTATAGACATAATCTCAAACACGAATATATGTTTGGCAGCAAATTATCAGAGGAGATAAAAGAACCCTGGAATTATTATTAGAAGCTCCTACAAAACTAAAAATAATTATCTGCGAACAGTAAAGTCCACAGAATGCTAAAGGCACAATATTGTGACTGGAGCAATATACAAATAACCAGCACATAGAGACACGACGACGTTTCTGTCTGATTTGGACCATTACAAAGTCACACAGTTTGACTTTGTAAATGGTGCATGTCGGACAGAATAGTTGTCGTAAGCTTCTCTCTTCTATGTGCGGATTATTATATATACATGTACAGTAAACATTTGATCTAGCGGACCCTGATATAACGAACTGTTATAGTTATGGGCAAATCCTCTGGGTAAATGGTAATTTTAACTCCATTAATTTCAATATTAATTGAAATGTAATTTTAAATTATAGGCAGTAGGTAGACAGCAACTGCCCAGGGAGGTACAACCGTCCTGCCAAATGTGTGTGAAATGGTAGCCTGTAATTGTTTTACATGATGGTAGGATTGCTGGTGTCCTTTTTCTGTCTCATAAACATGCAAGATTTCAGGTACGTTTAGCTACTTCTGCTTACACTTACGTCACACTACACATGTATGTATGTACAAGCATATATATATATGTATATATGCATGTATATATATATATATATATATATATATATATATATATATATATATATAAACATATATATATATATATATATATATATATATATATATATATATATATATATATATATATATATATATATATATATATATATATATATATATGCCTGCTGTATTTTGGGCACACGCCCCAGCTCTGAGGAGCTGGATGAGATTTTCACCTTATAATCGGTGATACACACGTAACAACATGTACCGTATATGCCACCTTTATATCAACAATGTATCTCTTAAATCTTCTGTACCATATTATGTAATAAAATATTCCTATTAGTAAAAAAAAATAAATATGAAAAGATGGGGTGGTAGGGGAAGTGGAATATTCAAACGGCTTCAGGAAGAAATCCAAATATTTTTCCTTGAAGCCTTTTTATCCACTTCTCCGAGGCTGTGGGTCCCACAATTTACACCAGAGGTGGACCCCATCTTATATATATATATATATATATATATATATATATATATATATATATATATATATATGCATGTATAAATATATATATATATGTATATATGCATGTATATATGTATATATGCATGTGTATATATATATATTCGTATATATATATATATATATATATATATATATATATATATATATATATATATATATATATATATATATATATTTCACTGTGTTTCTTTAGTATTAAATTATTGTAAACAAATCTAAAATATATTTAGTTGGGTTAGGCTAAAATAAATTGTTCTTGTTATAATAAGGTTAGGTAAGTTCTCTAAGTTTCTTTTGGAGCAAAATTAAAATTTTTTACATTAACATTAATGAAAAAATATATCTTTAAACTTATAAGAGAAAATTTTAGAAAGGACTTAATTTTAAATGAGTTCTTGCTAACTGACCAGTTTTACATATTCGGCACGACATATATATATATATATATATATATATATATATATATATATATATATATATATATATATATATATATATATATATATATATACGTATATATATATACATATATACATGCATATATACATATATATATATATTTATACATGCATATATATATATATATATATATATATATATATATATATATATATATATATATATATATATATATATATATAAGATATATATATATATATATATATATATATATATATTTATACATGCATATATATATATATATATATATACATATATATATAATTCAAATTAAAAGTTTATTCTCTATAAGGATTACAATGCTGAGTTTACAGAATTTGGTTATTGTGTGGTTTACATGTAGTTAAATAATGATTACAGAGTGTACCACTAGAACACCTAGCATGGCTAGGAATTTCGGGCAGACTTAGTTTAATTCTTTATTTTAAAATATTACAAATTATGAGGTAAGTTGGTATTATGGCTAAGTGACTAAATACTAGTTTGTGAGTTTAGCAATGTGAATGCTTTTGTTTTGGCACAGTACATAGTTTCAGTATTGGAGTATCACAGGATTCATTATTTTAAGATTGAGATTAATATTTCTGTTTATGGTCAAATGGGTGAGTGAGTGTAAGTGTGAACCACCAGGTGGTATTCGTGTAGTTAGTTGATGGGGTGTATCAGGGAGATAAGATGTTTTCTAATGGTAGTTTTGAAGGCGATGAATGTGTCTGCAGTTCTAGAGTTCTCAGGTAGGGTGTTCCAGATTTTAGGGCCTTTGACATACATTGAATTTTTGTAAAGGTTTAGTCGGACACGGGGAATGTCATAGAGATGTTTGTGTCTGGTGTTATGCCTGTGGGTTCTGTCACAACTATCATGAAAGCGTTTTAGGTCAAGGTTGATATTGGAGTTTAAGGTCCTGTAGATGTAGATTGCACAGTAGTAAGTGTGGATGTACTGAACAGGGAGTAAGTTTAGATCTATGAAGAGTTGGGGGGGGGGGTGTTTCCAGGGATGGGATTTATTTATTATTCTTACACCCCTCTGCGTTTTCTTCTATTTTCTTACTAGTTCTTATTCTTATTTATTTCCTCTTATCTCCATGGGGAAGAGGAACAGAATTCTTCCTCCGTAAGCCATGAGTATAGTAAGAGTCGACTAAAATACCGGGAGCGAGGAATTAGTAACCCCATCTCCTGTATATATCACTAAAGTTAAAAGGAGAAATTTTTGTGTATGGGAAAGGAAAAGTTGGTAGATGGATCTATAACTTCCGAACAAATAGAAAACAAAGAGTAATAGTAAACAGAGTAAAGTCCGAGGCAGCCATGGTGGAAAGTTCTGTTCCACAAGGCACAGTACTCGCTCCCATCTTGTTCCTCATCCTCATAGTTGACATAGACAAAAATGTAAGCCGTAGCTCCGTGTCTTCCTTTGCTGATGACACCCGAATTGCCATGACTGTGTTCTCCATCGAAGACACTGCAAGTCTCCAAGCGAACATCAACCAAATCTTCAAATGGGCCCCTCAAAACAATATGAAGTTCAATGAAGAGAAATTTCAACTACTCAGATATGGAAAACTTGAGGAAATTAAAAGTGTATCAGGGTATACAACAAATTCTAATCATACAATACAGCGAAAAAGTAATGTGAAGGACATTGGAGTGATAATGTCAGAGGATCTCTCCTAAAAAAGACCACAACAATGTATCTACCGCATCTGTTAGAAAAATGGTATGATGGATAATGAGAACCTTCAAGACTAGGGACGCCAAGCCCATGATGATTCTCTTCAAATCGATTGTTCTCTCTAGGCTGGAATACTGCTGCACACTAACTGCCCCCTTCAAGGCAGGCGAAATTGCAGACCTGGAGATTGTACAAAGAACTTTCATGGAACACATAAGTACGATAAGGCACCTAAATTACTGGGAACGGATGAAGTCCCTTGATTTGTATTTCCTGGAACGTAGACGAGGGAGATACATGATGATATACACTTGGAAAATTCTAGAGGGATTAGTACCAAACTTGCACACGAAAATCACTCCCTATGAAAGCAAAGGACTAGGCAGGAGATGCAACATTCCCCCCAATGAAAAGCAGGGGCGCCACGAGTACACCGAGAGACAACACAGTGAGTGTCAGGTACCCAAGACTGTTCAACTGCCTTCCACCATACATAAGGAGGATTACCAATAGACCCTTGGCTGTCTTCAAGAAGGCACCTAAAGTCAGTACCTGACCAGCCGGGCTGTGGTTCGTACGTCAATTTGCGTGCGGCCAGCAGTAACAGCCTGGTTAATCAAACACTGATCCACCATGAAGCCTGGTCTCATACCGGGTCGTGGGGGCGTTGATCCCGAAACCCTCTCCAGGAATACTCCAGGTATACTCCAGGTATACTCCAGGTATACTCCAGGTATACCCGGCCTCGGTGGGATATGGCCAGTGTGTTGAAAGAAGAACTATAAATCGAGGATACAGTATTATATTAAGAAAACAGTGTATTATAATGTTATTTTGAACTTAATTGTGACATAATATAAACTCGTATTATCACACCCAATTAGTCCGGTATATAGAAGGTTTACTGTAATTGGAAGCAATTTCGAGAACAACATATTGTAAACAATTTTGTTCTTGTTAGACAGCTTCTTGAATATACTGGCCTGCTTTGTTCTCCAAAAAAAATCTTTACAAGTCGAGAAAAAGACCAGAAATGGTATATAGAAGTTAGTTGGCTATAATTATTATGGTCTATGTCCATAGTGTGCGTGGTAGTCCAAAGATTACACAGGTATATAATGGCTCCAGGGGCTGGGCAGCAAAGTTTTGATAGCTACACAACTTACAGTGGTAGCGAACTATTTACAAGTTTATATCTGGTTACAGTCGTAAAATAACAAGTTTTGGGGTGAGATTAATAAGTTGAGGAAGCCTAGGGAGTGAAGATTTGATAGTTAAAAATAGGAGAGGAGAGTTATTAAATGGAGAGTTAGAAGTATTGGGAAGATGGAGGGAATATTTTGAGAAATTGTTAAATGTTGATGAAGATAGGGAAGCTGTGATTTCGTGTATAGGGCAAGGAGGAATAACATCTTGTAGGAGTGAGGAAGAGCCAGTTGTGAGTGTGGGGGAAGTTCGTGAGGCAGTAGGTAAAATGAAAGGGGGTAAGGCAGCCGGGATTGATGGGATAAAGATAGAAATGTTAAAAGCAGGTGCGGATATAGTTTTGGAGTGGTCGGTGCTTTTATTCAATAAATGTATG
Source organism: Cherax quadricarinatus (assembly GCF_038502225.1). Classification (NCBI taxonomy): domain Eukaryota; kingdom Metazoa; phylum Arthropoda; class Malacostraca; order Decapoda; family Parastacidae; genus Cherax; species Cherax quadricarinatus. Next base: position 66,841,864 of record NC_091294.1, on the reverse strand, counting down.
GTAGAGGGTAAGGTACCTAGGGATTGGCAGAGAGCATGCATAGTTCCTTTGTATAAAGGCAAAGGGGATAAAAGAGAGTGCAAAAAATATAGGGAAATAAGTCAGGTATACCTGGTAAAGTGTACGGTCGAGTTATTATTAAAGAATTAAGAGTAAGACGGAGAATAGGATAGGAATGGTAGGAGTGTAGACCAGGTGTTTACAGTGAAAAATTTAGGTGAAGAGTATTTAGATAAGGGTAAAGAGGCTTTTGTGGCATTTATGGATCTGGAAAAGGCGTTTGACAGGGTGGACAGGGGAGCAATGTGGCAGATGTTGCAAATGTATGGAACAGGAGGTAGGTTATTGAAAACAGTGAAGAGTTTTTACGAGGATAGTGAGGCTCAGGTTATTAGATTATGTAGGAAAGAGAGAGATTAATTCCCAGTAAAAGTAGGCCTGAGACAAGTATGTGTGATGTCACAATGGTTGTTCAGTATATTTATGGATGAAGTTGTGAATGCCCGGGTGTTGGAAAGAGGTTTCGGGTTAAAAGATAGAGTCTAACACAAAGTGGGAGTTGTCTCAGTTTCTCTGTGACACTGTGCTTTTGGGAGATTCTGAAGAGAAGTTGCAGAGGTTGGTGGATGAGTTTGGTAGGGTATGTAAAAGAAGAAAATTAAAAGTGAATAAAGGAAAGAGTAAGGTGATGAGGATAAAAAAAAATAGGTAACGAAAGATTAAATATCAGATTGGGGGGAGAGAGTATGGAAGAAGTGAATGTATTCAAGATAGGAGTGGATGTGTCAGCAGATGGGTCTATCAAAGATGAGATGAATTATAGAAATGACGAGGGGAAAAAGGTGAGTGGAGCACTGAGGAGTCTGTTGAGACAAAGAACTTTGTCCATGGAAGCAAAGATGGGAATTTATGAGAGTATAGTTATAACAACACTCTTATATGGGTATGAAGCATGGGTGGAGAATGTTGCAACAAGGAGAAGGCTGGAGGCAGTGGTGATGTCGTGTCTGAAGGCAACGTGTGGTGAGAATATCAGGCAGAGAATTTGTAGTTTGGAAATTAGGAGGAAGTGCGTGTTTACCAAAACTATTATCCAAAGGGCTGAGGAGGGGCTGTTGAGGAGGTTCGGACATGTAGAGAGGACGGAACAAAATAGAATGACTTGGAGAGTGTATAAATCTGTAGTGGAGGGGAGACGGAGATAGAGGCTGGCCTGTGAAAGGTTGGAGGGAGGGGGTAAGAAGGTTTTGTATATGAGGGGCTTGGACTTCCAGCAAGCATGTGTGAGCATGTTAGGAGCGAATGGAGACAAATGGTTTTTACCACTTAACGTGCTGTTGGAGTGTGAGCAAAGTAACATTTATGAAGGGATTCAGGGAAACCGGCAAGTCGGGCTTGATTCCTGGAGATGGAAAGTACAGTGCCTGCACTCTGTAGGAGGGGCGTTAACATTGCAGTTGTATAACTGTAGTGCAAGCGCGCCTCTGGCAAGACAATGATGGAATGAATGATGAGGAAATTTTTTCATTTTCGGGCCACCCTGCCTTGGTGGGAAACGGCCGATGTGTTAATAAAAAAATGAATTCGATCACACACACACACACACACACACACACACACACACACGCAATGAAACATTATATTTTATCAAGGTATATTTAAAAAAAAGTGGAACTGCTTTATTTACAGTGGGCAAAGTTAGGGTAGTTTTTCCAGAATGATTGATAGCATACCACTGTTGATAAAATCTTTTACATTCTAAGAGAGCTGTCTATGCATTAATTAATTTTAATGCATTCCAGCACATAACGACGCAAGGTGTGACAGTTGTCCATATTACAAATTTCACATTTAGTTGGGTCTACATAATCTGACTGTGGTAATTTAACCTGCCAAAGATGCTGGTAACCCAGGGATACTGGTGGCATGCTACGAGTATGTTACGTTTATTTTTTGGGCGTATGTCACACTCCCACATAAGCTGCTCCCAACCAGTGAACCAGATGCTAAGGATTTAATGATAAATTGGGTACCTGTCGTTAAATCAGTATTTTGGTTCATTGTCCAATCACAGACAAACCAGCCGAAGCTGAAGCAACGTGGTTCACTTGAGCCAAGTGAATTGACAGACTTGTCAGGGTTGCTGGTTGAGCACGGTGCACTCTCTTTGGCTTCTACTTTTGCCATCTTTTGTCATCGTGTTGTACATTCACTATTCCACCATTATACATAGTGTACATACTTGTAAAAACTTGTAATTTATATTTGGTGAAGGAAAATACAAACCATATACTATTGTTGAGTTTTGTTTGCTGCACTTTTAATCCCATTACGACCAGGTTCACAGGTCATACTATCCCTGTGTTAGTAATATCCAGAGACGCTGGTGACTCAGAGACACTGGTAACCGGTAGTACACACAAGTTTGTATCTCAAGGACCTAACTATGTGTTTCCCTATTATAGCTTAAATTGTTTACACAGCTAATACATTGTGTGCTCCTGCTTCTTGGCTCCCTGCACCTCGCTCACGTATTAAGGAACATAGAGGACTCTAGCTATAGACTCATTCAGTGGAAAACAAGCCTCGCTGTGTTCTCAGTGATTAAAGGCAAACATGAGTGGAAGCGGAGGTGGACACAGACATGAAGACAGCTGTGGACACTAGAGATGAGCGAGGAGTGTGAGCAGAAATGGTCACAGGGATGGAAACAGGTGGTGGACACAGGTGGTGGACACAGGTGGTGGACACAGGGGTGGACGTTGGGTTGGTACATCTTACTCTAAAAGAGCATGACTCAAGAAAATTTTAGGTTTATTAAGTTTAAACTTCATGATCTCAAAGGTACAAGTTTCACGAATTACGAGGCTCCTAAATATACATACTTCTATAGTTCCCAGGCACGTGCTTCTGTACTTTCCTGCCACGTGTTTTTGTACTTTCCTGCCACGTGTTTTTGTACTTTCCTGCCACGTGCTTCTGTACTTCCCTGCCACGTGCTTCAGCAGTTCCTGCCACGTGCTTCTGCAATTCCCTGCCACGCGTTTCTGTAATTCCCTGCCATGTGCTTCTGTAGTTCCATGCCACGTGCTTCTGTAGATCCATGCCACGTGTCTCTGTAGTTTCTGACACGTGCTTCTGTAGTTCCCTGCCACGTGCATCTGTAATTATTTCCCACGTACATCTGCAGATCCCTGCCACATGTTTCTGTAGGTCTCTGCAACGAGCATTTGTAGTTCCTTGCCACGTGTTTTGTAGTTCCTTGCCACGTGCCTCAATGTTTCCCTGCCAGTGCTTCTGTAGTTCCTTGGCACGTGCTTCTTAGTTTCCTGCCACTTGCTTTTGTAGTTCTCTGCCACTTGCTTCCGTAGTTCCCTGTCCCACATTTCTGTAGTTCCCTGCCAGGGGTTTCAGTATTTCCTGCCACGTGCTTTTGTAGTTCCCTGCTACATGCTTCTGTAGTTCCCTGCCACGTATTTCTGTAGTTCCATACCACATGCTTCTGTAGTTCCCTGCCACGTGCTTTTGTAGTTTTTTGCCACGTGCTTGTGTAGTTCCTTGCCATGTGCTTCGGTAGTTACTGCCTCGTGCTGCTGTAGTTCCTGCCTCGTGCTGCTGTAGTTCCCTGTCATATGGCTTCTGTAGGTCCCTGCCACGTGCTTCTGTAGGTCCCTGCCACGTGCTTCTGTAGGTCCCTGCCACGTGCTTCTGTAGGTCCCTGCCACGTGCTTCTGTAGGCCTCTGTCACGTGTTTCCGTAGTTCCTTGACAAGTGTTTCGGTAGTTCCCAGCCAGATGTTCCTGTAGCTCCCTGCCATGTGCTTCTGTAGTTCTCTGCCACGTACTTCTGTAGTTCCATACCACGTGCTTCTGTAGCTCCCTGCCATATGTTTCTGTAGCTCCCTGCCACGTGCTTCTGTAGTTCTCTGCCACGTACTTCTGTAGTTCCATACCACGTGCTTCTGTAGTTCCCTGCCACGTGCTTCGGTAGTTACTGCCTAGTGCTGCTGTAATTCTTGCCCCTTGCTGCTGTAGTTCCATGTCACATTGCTTCTGTAATTCTTTGCCATGTGTGTCTGTAGGTCATTGCCACGTGCCTCCGTAATTCCTTGCCATGTGCGTCTGTAGGTCCCTGCCACGTGCCTCTGTAATTCCTTGCCATGTGCGTCTGTAGGTCCCTGCCACGTGCTTCTGTAGTTCCTTGCTAAGTGCTTCTGTAGCTCCCCGCAGGATGTTTCTATAGTTCTCTCCCACGTACTTCTGTAGTTCATTGCCACGTGCTTGTGTAGGTCCCTGCCACGTGCTTGTGTAGGTCCCTGCCACGTGCCTCTGTAATTCCTTGCCATGTGCGTCTGTAGGTCCCTGACACGTGCTTCTGTAGCTCCCCGCCGGATGTTTCTATAGTTCTCTCCCACGTACTTCTGTAGTTCATTGCCACATGCTTCTGTAGGTCCCTGCCACGTGCTTCTGTAGATCCCTGCCACGTGCTTCTGTAGGTCCCTGCCACGTGCTTCTGTAGATCCCTGCCACGTGCTTCTGTAGGTCCCTGCCACGTGCTTCTGTAGATCCCTGCCACGTGCTTCTGTAGATCCCTGCCACGTGCTTCTGTAGGTCCCTGCCACGTGCTTCTGTAGCTCCCTGCCACGTGCTTCTGTAGATCCCTGCCACGTGCTTCTGTAGATCCCTGCCACGTGCTTCTATAGGTCCCTGCCACGTGCTTCTGTAGGTCCCTGCCAAGTGCTTGTGTAGATCCCTGCCACGTGCTTCTGTAGCTCCCTGCCAGATGTTTCTGTAGCTCCCTGCCACGTGCTTCTGTAGTTCTCTGCCACGTACTTCTGTAGTTCCATACCACGTGCTTCTGTAGTTCCCTGCCACGTGCTTCGGTAGTTACTGCCTAGTGCTGCTGTAATTCTTGCCCCTTGCTGCTGTAGTTCCTTGTCACATTGCTTCTGTAATTCTTTGCCATGTGTGTCTGTAGGTCATTGCCACGTGCCTCCGTAATTCCTTGCCATGTGCGTCTGTAGGTCCCTGCCACGTGCCTCTGTAATTCCTTGCCATGTGCGTCTGTAGGTCCCTGACACGTGCCTCCGTAATTCCTTGTCATGTGCGTCTGTAGGTCCCTGCCACGTGCTTCTGTAGTTCCTTGCTAAGTGCTTCTGTAGCTCCCCGCCGGATGTTTCTATAGTTCTCTCCCACGTACTTCTGTAGTTCATTGCCACATGCTTCTGTAGGTCCCTGCCACGTGCTTCTGTAGGTCCCTGCCACGTGCTTCTGTAGATCCCTGCCACGTGCTTCTGTAGGTCCCTGCCACGTGCTTCTGTAGGTCCCTGCCAAGTGCTTCTGTAGGTCCCTGCCAAGTGCTTCTGTAGATCCCTGCCACGTGCTTCTGTAGATCCCTGCCACGTGCTTCTGTAGGTCCCTGCCACGTGCTTCTGTAGCTCTCTGCCAGATGTTTCTGTAGCTCCCTGCCACGTGCTTCTGTAGTTCTCTGCCACGTACTTCTGTAGTTCCATACCACGTGCTTCTGTAGTTCCCTGCCACGTGCTTCGGTAGTTACTGCCTAGTGCTGCTGTAATTCTTGCCCCTTACTGCTGTAGTTCCTTGTCACATGGTTTCTGTAATTCTTTGCCATGTGTGTCTGTAGGTCATTGCCACGTGCCTCCGTAATTCCTTGCCATGTGCGTCTGTAGGTCCCTGCCACGTGCCTCTGTAATTCCTTGCCATGTGCGTCTGTAGGTCCCTGCCACGTGCTTCTGTAGTTCCTTGCTAAGTGCTTCTGTAGCTCCCCGCCGGATGTTTCTATAGTTCTCTCCCACGTACTTCTGTAGTTCATTGCCACATGCTTCTGTAGGTCCCTGCCACGTGCTTCTGTAGGTCCCTGCCACGTGCTTCTGTAGATCCCTGCCACGTGCTTCTGTAGGTCCCTGCCACGTGCTTCTGTAGGTCCCTGCCAAGTGCTTCTGTAGATCCCTGCCACGTGCTTCTGTAGATCCCTGCCACGTGCTTCTGTAGGTCCCTGCCACGTGCTTCTGTAGCTCCCTGCCACGTGCTTCTGTAGATCCCTGCCACGTGCTTCTGTAGGTCCCTGCCAAGTGCTTCTGTAGATCCCTGCCACGTGCTTCTGTAGATCCCTGTCACGTGCTTCTGTAGGTCCCTGCCACGTGCTTCTGTAGGTCCCTGCCACGTGCTTCTGTAGGTCCCTGCCAAGTGCTTGTGTAGATCCCTGCCACGTGCTTCTGTAGCTCCCTGCCAGATGTTTCTGTAGCTCCCTGCCACGTGCTTCTGTAGTTCTCTGCCACGTACTTCTGTAGTTCCATACCACGTGCTTCTGTAGTTCCCTGCCACGTGCTTCGGTAGTTACTGCCTAGTGCTGCTGTAATTCTTGCCCCTTACTGCTGTAGTTCCTTGTCACATGGTTTCTGTAATTCTTTGCCATGTGTGTCTGTAGGTCATTGCCACGTGCCTCCGTAATTCCTTGCCATGTGCGTCTGTAGGTCCCTGCCACGTGCCTCTGTAATTCCTTGCCATGTGCGTCTGTAGGTCCCTGCCACGTGCTTCTGTAGTTCCTTGCTAAGTGCTTCTGTAGCTCCCCGCCGGATGTTTCTATAGTTCTCTCCCACGTACTTCTGTAGTTCATTGCCACATGCTTCTGTAGGTCCCTGCCACGTGCTTCTGCAGGTCCCTGCCACGTGCTTCTGTAGATCCCTGCCACGTGCTTCTGTAGGTCCCTGCCACGTGCTTCTGTAGGTCCCTGCCAAGTGCTTCTGTAGATCCCTGCCACGTGCTTCTGTAGATCCCTGCCACGTGCTTCTGTAGGTCCCTGCCACGTGCTTCTGTAGCTCCCTGCCACGTGCTTCTGTAGATCCCTGCCACGTGCTTCTGTAGGTCCCTGCCAAGTGCTTCTGTAGATCCCTGCCACGTGCTTCTGTAGATCCCTGTCACGTGCTTCTGTAGGTCCCTGCCACGTGCTTCTGTAGCTCCCTGCCACGTGCTTCTGTAGATCCCTGCCACGTGATTCTGTAGGTCCCTGCCACGTGCTTCTGTAGATCGCTGCCACGTGCTTCTGTAGATCCCTGCCACGTGCTTCTGTAGATCCCTGCCACGTGCTTCTGTAGATCCCTGTCACGTGCTTCTGTAGATCCCTGCCAAGTGCTTCTGTAGATCCCTGCCACGTGCTTCTGTAGATCCCTGTCACGTGCTTCTGTAGCTCCCTGCCAAGTGTCTCATTATTGTGACCAGTGGGACTGTTATCACTTCACTGTCAAGTGAGGATGAAAGAAGATTTAATGACTTTCTTCACTTCCTTGGCGAGTTTTGTGCCTCCAGAGTGCAATGTACTTGCCTAAATGTGGCTGCAGGAGTCGAGTTATAGCACCTGCTTGGTAAGTCGCACTTCCATTGTGAGGAAGTGCGACTCATCTGTTCACTTGTCTCAAAAGCTGACTGTTATGAATGTCACATTTACTGTTGTCTTGTCATACTGAGAGTGATTAGTTATCATTTATCTTTGCCAGCCACGTGACATCACCCTAGAACCAGCTGGTATAGAGGCCAGGCTGTTTAAGTGCCTAAAGGTCTGTTCATTGTCAGGAAACTAGAGAACTAGGAATTCTTCAGTTAGGAAGGCTAATAAATATTCTCCCTCTCCCACAGCAAATTAGTGAAAGACCCAGCATCTCTATCATGTGCTCTAACGTGTCTCTGGTTCATTGTGTTCAGCTTCAAGACTCATTTGAGTACTCAGTGGACTTTCTGGACTTAAGTCGGAATCCACACTCCAAGAGTGGGCTTTGATATAGAGGACATTACTGGTGCTCAGTGCGTGTCGGCTTCAATGAATGACAACATTTGGAAATAGGGAACAACTCATTATTGAGCAGTACATGAGTTAATGCACATCCTGCCTTGATGTCGACATGAGCCGAAGACTCCAGAAATCTCGGGCATAATTTATACACATCGGGGCAAGTTCATTTTCCCCATCTTGATCGTTAAATAAATTAGAATCCACTATTTTATTCAAGACAGTTGTGACTTAATTTATGTACAAGGTGTTGGTATAGAGCAATGAGGCAATCAAGTTTGAGTGCTTATCGAAGTGTCATATTAACGTGTCGTGCGTTTACCCTCGTGTCAGCCCCAGCTCCATTCAGCGTCAAGTCTGCTGGACCATTGATCCTGGTAATGAACCTAAAACCAAGTGTCAACCAGGACATCATACTGGAAGGTTTACCTGCGTCCAGTGCAACGGTTTTAGTAAGAACTTCTTGAAGAGGAAAGTGTTCACCAAATATCTGATAGTCTTGTGTTGCGACTGGCATGCTCTGCGTGAACAGATTGACACAGTAACAGAGTCAATCAAGTAGGAACCTACTACGGAATCTACCAACTTTCTACATATGCTACCAGAAAGTAACATGAGCAACCACTCTACTGCCTGAGTACAGCTTAGCTTTAAGTGTTCATACGATAAGTGTCACTGTTGGCTTTATCCATTCCACAATCTCTGATACCTGTAAAAACTTCCCTACCCAAGGTTAACCTGGAATATTCTAAACGAAAGCAGTAAAAAATATGAATGGAAGTTGAAGCAAACTTCTCGCCTCTTCATATTTGTCGAGACAGTTGTGTCTAGCCGTCACACTTTTTTTTTTTTTTTTTTTTTTTTTTTTTTTTTTTAGATATTATTTTTTTTTTTTTTTTTTTTTTTTTTTTTTTTGCAGAATCTGAGTTCAGTTGAAGGTAGAGCAGAAGTCAAGAGAGATAAGATAGCGTCATTGAAATACTTTTTACTAAAATAAGATTTTCAAGCATCCCAGCAGGAATGTAATAACTGACGGTGACGGTGCAACTGACTGTCTGAACGACTGAAGTTAACTGAATCATTCGCCACATTTTTAATGCAACTTCAGGCTGAGTGAATGTTTGAATGTTGATATGTTATAAAATGAAAATGTTTACATGGGAATTGCTTATTGAACATCGATATTTAGTGCAAAGTGTTTTACTACGAATAGCGACTTAGATTACACACAGATACACACACAAAATCAGTTTGTAGATTTGTTTTTTTTCCTTGTTCTACGTCAGCTTTCTACGCTATACAGGTAAATGAGCTTCATGTCAACATACATTTAAGCAGGAAAATTCCGTCTATGACAAAGCAGAAGACAAAGAAAATGCAAGCACAGATGTTAAATAAACGGAGTTTACAGAGAAATGTGACAACACTTGGCTCCACTTCGAGGACAGCGTGAAGCTTCTATACCACAAGACGGGCAGAAGCAGCAACTTCACTCTGGCTGTACCCTTCTCCAGAACATCACTTCATCCGAGATCATTTCTCCCCAGGATGACTCGAGTAGAGATAAAGTCAGTTGATCAAATGAAAATACTGGCCCACAGATGGCTCCAACTTCACCCTGTTCCCTACTTGTATGTCTCATAACAATAAAAATGCTTTCAAATGAGCTGATGTAAGTAACAGCTCTTAGCTTGTCAATAAAGTTTGGAATCCTTAACATGCAAATAACTTGTCTAAAAAGCTTAACCTTAACATTATCAAACCCTGTGCAAAAACAAACTAAAATGTATTTATAAAATTATATAGACTGGGATATTAGTTAGAGATGTGGATGGTGTATTTGTTACCATGACGACCTCCAGGGATGGTAATACAGCAAAGCCACTCAAATCAGTTCAGAATAAATTCAGACCTCCAGGGATGGTAATACAGCAAAGCCACTCAAATCAGTTCAGAATAAATTCAGACCTCCAGGGATGGTAATACAGCAAATCCACTCAAATCAGTTCAGAATAAATTCAGACCTCCAGGGATGGTAATACAGCAAAGCCACTCAAATCAGTTCAGAATAAATTCAGACCTCCAGGGATGGTAATACAGCAAAGCCACTCAAATCAGTTCAGAATAAATTCAGACCTCCAGGGATGGTAATACAGCAAAGCCACTCAAATCAGTTCAGAATAAATTCAGACCTCCAGGGATGGTAATACAGCAAAGCCACTCAAATCAGTTCAGAATAAATTCAGACCTCCAGGGATGGTAATACAGCAAAGCCACTCAAATCAGTTCAGAATAAATTCAGACCTCCAGGGATGGTAATACAGCAAAGCCACTCAAATCAGTTCAGAATAAATTCAGACCTCCAGGGATGGTAATACAGCAAATCCACTCAAATCAGTTCAGAATAAATTCAGACCTCCAGGGATGGTAATACAGCAAAGCCACTCAAATCAGTTCAGAATAAATTCAGACCTCCAGGGATGGTAATACAGCAAAGCCACTCAAATCAGTTCAGAATAAATTCAGACCTCCAGGGATGGTAATACAGCAAAGCCACTCAAATCAGTTCAGAATAAATTCAGACCTCCAGGGATGGTAATACAGCAAAGCCACTCAAATCAGTTCAGAATAAATTCAGACCTCCAGGGATGGTAATACAGCAAAGCCACTCAAATCAGTTCAGAATAAATTCAGACCTCCAGGGATGGTAATACAGCAAAGCCACTCAAATCAGTTCAGAATAAATTCAGACCTCCAGGGATGGTAATACAGCAAAGCCACTCAAATCAGTTCAGAATAAATTCAGACCTCCAGGGATGGTAATACAGCAAATCCACTCAAATCAGTTCAGAATAAATTCAGACCTCCAGGGATGGTAATACAGCAAATCCACTCAAATCAGTTCAGAATAAATTCAGACCTCCAGGGATGGTAATACAGCAAAGCCACTCAAATCAGTTCAGAATAAATTCAGACCTCCAGGGATGGTAATACAGCAAAGCCACTCAAATCAGTTCAGAATAAATTCAGACCTCCAGGGATGGTAATACAGCAAAGCCACTCAAATCAGTTCAGAATAAATTCAGACCTCCAGGGATGGTAATACAGCAAAGCCACTCAAATCAGTTCAGAATAAATTCAGACCTCCAGGGATGGTAATACAGCAAAGCCACTCAAATCAGTTCAGAATAAATTCAGACCTCCAGGGATGGTAATACAGCAAAGCCACTCAAATCAGTTCAGAATAAATTCAGACCTCCAGGGATGGTAATACAGCAAAGCCACTCAAATCAGTTCAGAATAAATTCAGACCTCCAGGGATGGTAATACAGCAAAGCCACTCAAATCAGTTCAGAATAAATTCAGACCTCCAGGGATGGTAATACAGCAAAGCCACTCAAATCAGTTCAGAATAAATTCAGACCTCCAGGGATGGTAATACAGCAAATCCACTCAAATCAGTTCAGAATAAATTCAGAATCTCTGTTCACTAAAGAATTTATTTACACTTTTATTCTTTTTTATTCTTATATCAAGCAGACACAAACACAATGTAAATATTTCTTCTGCTGAAGATTGAGACACTTATGCAGCATGTGGGAATCTTTATTCAGGAAACGTTTCGCCACACAGTGGCTTCATCAGTCCAATACAAAGAGGAAGGCGTAAGGAGAGGAGGAGTATGAGGTGGTCAGTCCCTCAGCCTGGAGTCGATGTGTTCAGTCCATCAATCTTGTAGATTGGACTGAACACATCGACTCCAGGTTGAGGGACTGATCACCTCATACTCCTCCTCTCCTTACGCCTTCCTCTTTGTATTGGACTGATGAAGCCACTGTGTGGCGAAACGTTTCCTGAATAAAGATTCCCATATGCTGCATAAGTGTCTCAATCTTCAACTTGTCGGTTTTTCAAACCATTCATCACACATTTCTTCTGCTGTTAATGCTGTATAGCCCTTGTGGCTTAGCGCTTCTTTTTGATTATAATAATAATAATTCTGCCGTTGATAATAATGAGTGACGTGTGTTCAGGAGAAGCAAAGTATCGCTTACCCTCTTAAAATTCTATCAAAATAAAAATATCTCTATTTAATGAGTGAGCATATCGCATTCTGCTGTGTACTTAACTCACACAGTCGCACCCTCTCTCTCTCTCTCTCTCTCTCTCTCTCTCTCTCTCTCTTTTACACAGGGTTTGACAAGGTTTGGTTAAGGATCCCTAGCTTTGTTGACAAGCTATTTACAGGTTAAGGATTCCTAACTTTATTGATAAGCAAAGCGCTGTTACCTATATCAGCTCATTTGCAAGCATTTTTATTGTTATGAGACATACAAGTAGGGAAGAGGATGAAGTTTGAGTCATCTGTGGGCCAGCATTTTCCTCTGATCAACTGACTTTATCTCGCTGACATCATAATGCTGTACGAATGTGTTCCATACTCGAGTCATCCTGGGGAGAAATGATCTCAGATGAAGTGATGTTCTGGAGAAGGGTACAGCCAGAGTGAAGTTGCTGCTTGCTGTCAGTCTTGTGGTATATTATTATTATTATTATAATCAAGGGGGAAGCGCTAAACCCGGAGGATTATACAGCGCCTGGTGGGGGGGGGGGTGATATGTGGAAGGCATTCAGGCTTAATTCGGGGAACTGGAGCACAGATCCAATTCCCTAAATCAAGAGCCCCTCACCAACATCAAGGAACGTCTTGTGGTATAGAAGCTTGCTTCACGCTGTCTCTCTCTCTCTCTCTCTCTCTCTCTCTCTGTTTTCTATCTTCACCTCCACATTCTGTTAGGGATACACACAAACCAGGAAAACTGGGAGGAGAGAAGCTTGGACAAGCACAGAGACCTGGTAAGCTTACCTTCTAATGAAACAGGAATTTACCCAGGATATGGGTTTCACAGATGGTATTTGTTGGAAGATTTTACTGCGTTTTTTGAGAGGACATATTTATAGTGACGAGAAGAACTAGGCTGGCTGTGTCCTATTTTAAGTGTGCTATAACATCTCCCTTATATTTTTTCTCTTTTATTTTTAATATATAACTTGTAGGAAATGTAGGGGAAATGTGAATTAGATTTAAATAAAAGCTATTAATAACGAGGGGAAACAAAAAAAAAAAAGAGGAAAGTGACTAGGATAAAAAAAAAAAACGATTTATATGAAAATTGAACTAAATCAAATTACAGGGAAAAATCATATAGGAAATTAAAACCAACCGATAAACATGACAACATACTAACTGAATGTGGATATAAACATTAACAAGAGAAACATAGGAACTGCTAAACAGGAATCTGAAAAAGAATTACACACAACTTCAACATTAACCAAAAAGAATTCTTCAAACACGTAATTAAAAACGAGAAAATACAAAGATTGGTCCCTTAATTAGCGATAACAAAAGAATAACAAGCAACAACAGACATCTGGCTGCAATACTCAACAAAACCTTCATTTACAAAAAAAAATAAATATTGAAGTAATTAGCTGCCTTGACATTAAATTACTTAAAACAGCTGAAAACTAACACAACTTACAGACAAAACGAACTGTGTGTGAAAATAGAAACCAAATAGCGTTCCCAATAACGGTAATTATGGAGAAATCAGTAGAAGAAAGCAAGATGAAAAAAACGATTGGAAAGAAAAATGAATAACGATTGGAAAACAAGATGGCGGAACGACTGGAAAGCAAGATGTGAAACGACTGAAAAGTAACGTATGTTACTCCAGTATTTCGAAAGCGACAAAGAATTGCCATTATCGACTCATCACCTTAACCTCAGTCTCAGATATACAAACTGGATCTTCTATTAGGGTAAAGTTTGTTAATATTGTGGATCATAAGTTGTCAGCTGTCTTGCGCGTCGGTCTGGAGTTTCAAGACTCTCTGATCGTGGCTTCTAACCCCACCCGTGGTATGGTTAGAGATAATAATATTTTGACTAGTCAGAGACTATGATCTAACTTTTGGCTGCTCTCGTGCCAAAGTATAATGAGGGAGACCTGGACAGATATGATATCGTAGAAAACCAGACAACTGCTGAGTTGACCATGACAGCATTGGGCCGCGGTGCTTCATTACCAGTTTCCAGGAAAGAGTGAGGAGAGGATATCTAACAATTTCTTCTCACCAGTATACGGCTAATGACATAGTTAAATATGTTTTTTATCTGCGTCCTCGACAAGGGATGATAATGAGGACAGGACTGTTAAGAGCTTAGTAACTTAATGAAGCACGCATCACAAGGAAACTAGTGGTATATATAGCAACGCATGTGGAGAATATGATAAACTATCGTGCGAATACTTCTATAAGCTTGAAACAATGCATCAGGGAGCTCCAATATGCATTTCAAATAAATGATTGAACTAACACCTTCACTATACACAACCATCCCATGAACCTCAAAGACGCCAGAACAGTCAACTGAGAAATCGATCAACACCATAGGTGCTGTTTAGAATCCTCTTATTGTTGCTACCAGTACCATCACATAAAACTGTCGCAGTTTTATGATTTCCTACGTTATCTGTCAAGCACATCCTGGCCAAACACAATAAAAAGATTCCGTCCTAACACGCAGCACCCGACTTTGAACGCTATGTTCACTCATTCTGCTTCATTTCTCAAAAAAAAAAAAAAACATACCAAATTATTATTATTATAATCAAGGGGAAGCGCTAAACCCATAGGATTATACAGCGTCTGGGGGGGGGGAGATGTGGAAGGCATTCAGGCTTAATTCGGGGAACTGGAGCACAGATCCAATTCCCTAAATCAAGAGCCCCTCACCAACATCAAGGAACCTTCCCTGAGGGGGAAACATAACAAAGATGGGGATAGAACCAGCGGTTTGAGAGTCATAAAACTCCAGACAGACACGTTCTGGAGTTTTATGACCGCGGGTTCTACCCCCGCCAGTGGTATGGTGTGTTTGCGATCATGTCATTACGATTTAGTAATTCATTTCTCTGAATTGGATTGATAAATTTCCAGGGGGGCAAAAAAATCTCCTTGCATATTTATCCATTATCTCACCTTTCATAATCATTTATTACTGTTATTTCATTTGCACCTTCTCGTGTAAACACAGGAAATATATGTTAAAAATGGTTGAAAGTTACACATCATTATCAGCAAGTTGGTGCAAGCCAGTGATAAGTGGACTCACCTTCCCACATTCTTATTCCTGCATATCTGATCTTTGCTTGACTTTTGACTATAATTTCATAAACTTTGACCTTGTTCCTTTTTTTAAAGCATCGGTAAAGTTGAATGTGAGACTGGTAAAATACTTTCTTTTTTAAACAAGTCTACAAATATCTTTTCTTACTCAAAAGATATTTTAGCGATTTGTTTCTTTATTAAGGGTTGTTTTATTTGATCTAATTTCTTTCGGGATATTCGCTACTTGAGCAGACAGTGCTTCACACTGTTCCCTCTATCCACTGTCAGTACTTCTTCACAATAATCCTTAGTCACTACAGAAGCCAGACACTTACTATTACGAGCACAGGTGTAGTCTTATGGCCTAGACGACTGTTCATAGTACGATAACCAAGGTAAGAATGAGAAAGGAGAATGAGTCAGTAGTGAGTATATATAGAATAGAAAGCTTGCATGCAAGAGACAGTGAGAACTGTGAGCGACCAGACTTGAGGTAATTCTGCCAAATTTAATTCACGCGCCCCAGACATCGCTTCACAACTTTGCTGGGATTCTTTGAGACTGGCTGGGTTTAACCAGACTGCTAGCATGACAGGAAGGCCCAGCCTGCAATACTCTTCACATCTGGTTCGCTGGTTGGGAGGCAGCCTATGCGAGTGTGTGACCTACGCCGAATAAAATGCAACATTCACTTAGCATGCCACACTTTCTAAACCTCACATAATCTGCAGAGAAAGAGTCCGATAATTTTATTTTGTTATCAAAGTATTTCCAGACGATAATAAGACTAATTGATTATCGACTATTTTTTTCGTGATCTTCATTGACCTCAAGATTATTGATCAGGGACTCATTGTTTGCAGAATCAAGTCAAATACCATTTTCTTTTCTTTGTCCTGTTACAGATTTCAAGAAAATCAATTCAGGACAACCTTTTAAGAAGTCGATAGATTCCTGAATTTCTCGTATATATACCAGTCAGTTGAATCCTCTCATTAAAGCTACATTTTCTTATCCAAATGCCTTAACAATATCGTCTAAAAATTTCGACAGCGAATGAGAAGGTTTACTCAGCCCTGGAACAACTTCAGTCAGTATTACCAAGGCTGGCTCCTCCTCAGGAAAATTAATGAATGGAAAAAGAAATAATAATTCACAAAGATAAACACTTTATTATTTATTAATGCTAAGATAAAACATTGAAATATGAAGGTGTATCCTACTTGAAAGAAAAATGAAAAATGAAATGGAAAAATGACATTTGAATTCAACGCTAATATGTACAGTTATACTGGGGTGTCTGGTTGAGGTTGACACCGTCTTGTAGAAATTGTAGCCGTTGATGATGATGTGTGGGGGGGGGGGTCACAGGTGTTGGTGATAACCCAACGACTAGTTCTTCACAGAGTCTATAGCCTTGAATAGTCAGTCCAGATGACAGGAACGCAGGTTCTTTACCACTACAAAGATGAGGGGTAGTGTCCTGTACAATTAATCAGGTAGGTAGATTATATGGTGACGTCCCAAGACCGTTTTCAGTCCATCTCCTTCAACACTTCTCGTTGGTTGGCAGGTGACTCGATTTGTCATTCCAAGCTGGAAAGAGACAGGTTACCCACTGCTTAAGAAATTACTCTCCATGATAAGTGTAAGATACTTAAAAAAGGTGGTGATTATCCAAAAGTCTTATGTGGAGCTTAAAACTGAAAGGACTAAGTTTATTATTGGTCAAAAGTGAAGCTTTCAACCAATTTCTACTAGAAACGGAGCAGAGGCTTTTACTTATAGTTGTGCTGGGAGCTGTGAGTCGAGTGATTACTGTTTGGCCGGAGCCCCACACGTCACCTTTCAGGGTGGGGGGAGAAAGGGGGGGAGGGAATAGCGGGAGCTAGACTGACCCTACCTTAACAAGCAGCCGGCAGTCAAACTATCGTTCCCATATACTCGCTCGCTACTCCTATCTGTTGAACTTTTCCCTCACAACGAATATTCTATAACAGTAGATTTAAGAAGGCTTATCCATAGTCTAAACTAAGGGTCTACAAACTGCGGCCCGCGGGCCACGTGCGACCCACCACAAGATTTTATACTACCTGCAGCAACTTGAAATATTAATAAATAGCAAAACTAATAAACCCTCATTTTCAGTCACTTAAAATTACGAATTTTGTTGCTTGTAACAATTTATAACTCTGATCTTTTCATTTTTCAGATATGTTTTTCAGTTATGGAAGGAAAAAGGAAATGAACAGTGCAGAGTGAGTTCCACCTGTTTAATGAAGACTGAGGCGTAAAGTATTTCTTGGTACTGGCAGGTGATAAAGTCTTATATGTCATATACTATGAAGGTATGACGTACGTCGGCACTATTACCTGGAGTTTACCTGGAGAGAGTTCCGGGGGTCAAAGCCCCCGTGGCCCGATCTGTGACCAGGCCTCATGGTGGATCAGGGCCTGATCAACTAGGCTGTTACTGCTGGCCGCACGCAATCCAACGTACGAACCACAGCCCGGTTGGCCAGGTACCGACTTTAGGTACCTTATGTATGCTGGGAGGCAGTTGAACAGTCTTGGGCCCCTGACACTTATTGTGTTGTCTCTTAACGTGCTACTGACACCCCTGATTTTCACTGGGGGGATGTTGCATCGTCTGCCGAGTCTTTTGCTTTCGTAGAGAGTGATTTTTCGTGAACAAGTTTGGAACTAATCCCTCTCCAGGGAGTACAGGTTCAGGAAACTTCAAGCATTCCCAGTAATTGAGGTGTTTTATCTCAGTTATGTGTGCCGTGAAGGTTCTCTGTACATTTTCTAGGTGAGTAGTTTCACCTGCCTTGAAAGTTGCTGTTAATGCGCAGCAATATTCCACCTTAGATAGAACAAGCGACCTGAGGAATGTCATCATGGGGTTGGCATCCCTAGTTTTGAAGGTTCTCATTATCCATCCATCATTTTTCTAGCAGACGCGATTGATACAATGTTATGGTCTTTAAAGGTGAGATCTTCTGACATGATCACTCCCATGTCTCTGACGTTAGTTTTTTTGCTCTATTGTGTGGTTAGAATTTGTTTTATACTCCAATGAAATTTTAATTTCCTCACGTTTACCATATCGGATTAATTGAAATTTCTCATCGTTGAACTTCATATTGTTTTCTGCTGCCCATTTAAAGATTTGGTTGATGTCCACTTGGAGCCTTGCAGTGTCTTCACTGGAGGACACTATCATACAGATTCGGGTGTCATCTGCAAAGGAAGACACGGCACTGTGGCTTATATCCCTATGTTCGATATGAGGATGAGGAACAAGATGGGAGCGAGTACTGTGCCTTGCGGAACAGAGCTATTCACCGTAGCCGCCTCGGACTTTACTCTGTTGACTACTACTCTTTATGTTCTATTTGTCAGGAAATTATAGATCCATCTACCAACTTTTCCTGTTATTCCTTTATCACGCATTTTGTGCGCTATTACGCCATGGTCATACTTGTCGAAGGCTTTTGCAAAGTCTGTGTATATTACAACTGCATTCTCTTTGTCTTCTAGTGCATCTAGGACCTTGTTGTAGTGATCCAGTAGCTGAGACAAACAGGAGCGACCTGCTCTAAACCCATGTTGCCCTGGGTTGTGTTATTGATGAGTATCTAGATGGGTGACGATCTTGCTTCTTAGGACCCTTTCAAAGATTTTTATAATATGGGATGTTAGCGCTATCGGTCTCTAGTTCTTTGTTACTGCTTTACTGCCCCCTTTGTGGAGTGGGGCTATGTCTGTTGTTTTTAGTAACTGTGGGACAACCCCCGTGTCCATACTCCCTCTCCATAGGATGGTAAAAGCTCGTGATAGGGGCTTCTTGCAGTTCTTGATAAACACGGAGTTCCATGAGTCTGGCCCTGGGGCAGAGTGCTTGGGCATGTCATTTATCGCCTGTTCGAAGCCATTTGGCATCAGGATAATATCAGATAGGCATGTTTCTACCAAATTCTGTCTCTCATAAAAAATTCGTTTAGATCTTCGACTCTCAGTCTGATTAGCGGCTTGCTAAATACCGAGTCATATTGGGACTTTAGTAGCTCACTCGTAGGACCCATCTTGTTTAAGTACGGGCCCAATACTGGATGTTGTTCTAGACTTTGATTTGGCATGAGAAAAGAAATGCTCTGGGTTTGTTGCAATTTCATTTATGGCTTTTAGTTCTTCTCACGTTTCTTCGATATTTGCTATTTCTCTGACCAGTGTCTCCTTACGTATTGCAGATATATTGGCCTCTTTTAGCTTCTCTGTTATTCTTTGCCTTCGCCTGTAAAAGGAGCGCCTTTCTCTTTCTAGTTTACATCTCCTTTTTCTTAAAGGGATATGCCTTGAGCATACCTCAAGTGCCACAGAGTTAATTTGTTCTAGACATAAGGTAGGATCCCTGTTGCTTTGTCTGTCTTCCCAGTTTATGCCATTTAGGACTTGGTTTACTTGGTTCCATCTTATGTTTTTGTTATTGAAGTTGAATTTGGTGAAGGCTCCCTCGTGACTGATCATATTTTGTCGGTCTGGGGACCAGATATAAACCAAGTTATTTCCAACTCACAGAAACACAGCGTTAGGAAAAACTGAATCAATGTAAAGCAGGTTGCTTTCCCAGCAAGGTTTATTTACCCAGAAGAAAGCTGAAATTGAAGCTTAAACAAAAACCAATTACAAAGTACCTTATGCTTTAGCTAAATGAGGAAAGCCATTCACCAATGGAGATCTGATCGAGGAATGTATGATGGAAGTACTGGGAGAGTTAAGTACAGAAAAAGCAAATCTGTTCAAAATCCTCAGTCTTGTGCCAAATACTGTTGCTTGTAGAATTGAGGATATAGGAAGCAATATATTTCATCAAATTGCAGACGAAGCAAGAAATTTTCAGTTTTATTCTCTCGCAATTGATGAATTGAGTGATGAAAATGATACGTCAGAACTCGTAGAATTCATCAGTGGTGTCGACAATGAATTTAATATTACACAAATATTAGCATCACTGCACAGCAACCGGAGAAGACATGTTCAAAAAACTGCAACGAAAAAAAATTGCATTAGAATGTAACCTGAACCGGAATAAATTGCAATATGTGATTTTATCATTCTTTTTCAGTTCTCCGACTCTTAGCCTCTTTTTTGAGTCATTTTTACCCGTCTTTATGCTGCCCACTCTTTTCCTATTCCACCATATTGAAAACAAAATAATATTCGTATGACAATTCAGCACAAAAATCGGTGGAGGCTCGATCCTCCGTCTGCTTCCTATTTGTACTCCACTGTACTAATCCATTTTCTTTACTCATGATTCTTTTCTTTCCTCTTCCCTCATCTCAGAATTTTCTCCTCAGTTCTCTGAGCATCTCTCCTCATTCTCAGTAATATTTCTTCCCAGTGTTCTCCTCTTATACCCCAGTCTTCTCCTCTCCCCAAGTCGCCTACTCCTCCTCCTTTCCCCAGTCTTCTCCTCTTCTTCCTGAGCTTTTCCGCTTGTCTTCCTCACATAATCAGTCGTCTATTCTCTCTAATCCCACCTTTAAGATAAGACGTAAGAAGAGTAAAATAATTGAATTCGTTTTCTCGCAGTGGAAGGTAACCCATAAAATATTGGAGAAATGTGATTCATCAGAATCACGAGAGATAATTGTGAATTATTTTTTTATTATTAAAGCTGCTGCCTGACGCTGCTTCTGTGTCTGACTGTTGCCTGACTATGTCTGGCTGCTGCCTGACGCTGTCCCTGTGTCTGACTGTTGCCTGACTATGTCTGGCTGCTGCCTGACGCTGTCCCTGTGTCTGACTGTTGCCTGACTATGTCTGGCTGCTGCCTGACGCTGTTCCTGTGTCTGACTGTTGCCTGACTATGTCTGGCTGCTGCCTGACGCTGTTCCTGTGTCTGACTGTTGTGTAACTATGTCTGGATGCTGCCTGACGCTGTCCCTGTGTCTGACTGTTGCCTGACTATGTCTGGCTGCTGCCTGACGCTGTTCCTGTGTCTGACTCTTGTGTGACTATGTCTGGATGCTGCCTGACGCTGCTCCTGTGTCTGACTGTTGCCTGACTATGTCTGGCTGCTGCCTGACGCTGCTCCTGTGTCTGACTGTTGCTTGACTATGTCTGGCTGCTGCCTTACGCTTCCCCTGTGTCTGACTTTTGCCTTATGTCTGGCTGCTGCCTGACGCTGCCCCTGCGTCTGAGTGTTGCTTGACTATGTCTGGCTGCTGCCTGACGCTGCTCCTGTGTCTGACTGTTGCCTGACTATGTCTGGCTGCTGCCTGACGCTGCTCCTGTGTCTGACTGTTGCTTGACTATGTCTGGCTGCTGCCTTACGCTTCCCCTGTGTCTGACTGTTGCCTGAATATGTCTGGCTGCTGCCTGACGCTTCCCCTGTGTCTGACTGTTGCCTGACTATGTCTGGCTGCTGCCTGACGCTGCCCCTGCGTCTGACTGTTGCTTGACTATGTCTGGCTGCTGCCTTACGCTTCCCCTGTGTCTGACTGCTGCCTGACTATGTCTGGCTGCTGCCTGACGCTGCTCCTGTGTCTGACTGTTGCCTGACTATATCTGGCTGCTGCCTGACGC
The DNA here is from genome assembly GCF_038502225.1 of Cherax quadricarinatus. NCBI lineage: Eukaryota > Metazoa > Arthropoda > Malacostraca > Decapoda > Parastacidae > Cherax > Cherax quadricarinatus. The sequence continues at coordinate 66,820,288 of NC_091294.1, read as the reverse complement.
TGCTCCTTTGTCTGACTGTTGCCTGACTATGTCTGGCTGCTGCCTGACGCTGCTCTGTGTCTGACTGTTGCGTGACTATGTCTAGCAACTGTCAGACTATGTCTGGCTGCTGCCTGATGCTGCCCCTGTGTCTGACTGTTGTCTGACTATATCTGGCTGCTGCCTGATGCTGCTCCTGTGTCTGGCTGCTGCCTGACGCTGCTCCTGTGTCTGGCTGCTGCCTGAAACCGGTGATCTTTTTTGTAGATAGTTAATTATTGATGAATAAGACACATGTGCTGTACCTAAACTACTGGGAACGGTTTAAGGTCCTTGATCTGTATTCCCTGGAACGCAGGCGAGAGAGATACAAGATAATATACACTTGGAAGGCCCTGGAGGGATTGGTACCAAACCTGCACACGAAAATCACTCAATATGGAAGCAAAAGACTCGGCAGGAGATGCAACATTCTCCCGATGAAAAGCAAGGGTGCCACGAGTACACTGAGAGACAACGCAATAAGTGTCCGGGGCCCAAGACTGTTCAACTGCCTCCCAGCATACATAAGAGGGATTACCAATAGACCCCTGGCTATCTTCCTGAAGGCTCTGGACAGGCACCTAAAGTCAGTACCTGACCAGCCGGGCTGTGGTTCGTACGTCAGGCTACCTGCGGCCAGCAGTAACAGCCTGGTTGATCAAACCCTGATCCCCGCGAGGCCTGGTCACAGACCGGGTCGCAGGGACGTTGACCCCCGAAACCCTATCCAGGTAAACTCCAGGTAAACTCCAAGGGCTTAATGAATTTATTATATAAATAGTTTAGAAACCTGAATGAAGGAGACACTTGTTTAAAATTTGGGTATCATTAGTGTCAAAACGGTGGAAGATGAAAAGGATTTTGAGGTAATCAGTCCCTGAGCCTGGAGTCGATGTGTTCCGGCCGCAGGTCTTGCATGAGGGACATGTTGCTTGCCCCAGTTAGGTTCTTTTTCGTGTCTCGTTTTCCTTAGCCTGACACTCTGTTGCTCACGGCTGATTTGTGCTTCTTGCTGTTTGGCAGACTGGTCGGTTTGGTGTTGAGGCAAGCAAACTCTGTTGGTCAGAAGTTAGTGTATTTACGGACGTGTCTCGTCACTCATATTCAGAGTCATGTTGAGCACACTGTACATACATGTACATTACTAATTCTAGTACTTTTAAGTACAGTGTAGTGCAGTAATGTACCTTATGGAATGTACAGTGCAGTAATGTACCTTATGGAATGTACAGTGCGGTAATGTGCCGTATGGAATGTACAGTGCAGTAATGTACCTTATGGAATGTACAGTGCAGTAATGTACCTTATGGAATGTACAGTGCAGTAATGTACCTTATGGAATGTACAGTGCAGTAATGTACCTTATGGAATGTACAGTGCAGTAATGTACCTTATGGAATGTACAGTGCAGTAATGTACCTTATGGAATGTACAGTGCAGTAATGTACCTTATGGAATGTACAGTGCAGTAATGTACCTTATGGAATGTACAGTGCAGTAATGTACCTTATGGAATGTACAGTGCAGTAATGTACCTTATGGAATGTACAGTGCAGTAATGTACCTTATGGAATGTACAGTGCAGTAATGTACCTTATGGAATGTACAGTGCAGTAATGTACCTTATGGAATGTACAGTGCAGTAATGTACCTTATGGAATGTACAGTGCAGTAATGTACCTTATGGAATGTACAGTGCAGTAATGTACCTTATGGAATGTACAGTGCAGTAATGTACCTTATGGAATGTACAGTGCAGTAATGTACCTTATGGAATGTACAGTGCAGTAATGTACCTTATGGAATGTACAGTGCAGTAATGTACCTTATGGAATGTACAGTGCAGTAATGTACCTTATGGAATGTACAGTGCAGTAATGTACCTTATGGAATGTACAGTGCAGTAATGTACCTTATGGAATGTACAGTGCAGTAATGTACCTTATGGAATGTACAGTGCAGTAATGTACCTTATGGAATGTACAGTGCAGTAATGTACCTTATGGAATGGTTTATCATTAAGAGTATAGTATTGTATTTTATTCAAAAAGCATGGTTAAGATGTACAGAAATACTGAACACTCATAATAATCAATAAGTTACTGCAGCTGTGCACTTAATCATGTGCAGGAACCTAATTCCAGAATTACTTTTGACTGTAAATATTAAAGCTAGATTTCTTTTTTTGTTGCATTTAAGTTCTCAAACTTTTCTAGTTAATACTTATTCTCCTCACTGCAGTCATCTTTAAAACCTTATTAAGAAAGTGTTTGTCAAGCACTATGTGGAAAAACTTAAACCCAAAAGTACTATTAAAACGGAGAGTTTGTATGGGTGGTGAGGAGTGCTACAGGAAGTATTATCAAAAGGTTGTGCAATAAGACTGTTGCTGTCAAAAAGTGTAAGAGGGAGTCTGTGTCAAGGATGGAGCTGTCAACAAAGAGGGAAGATAAAGAGTGTTTAGAGCAGTAATGATGTCGGAGGTAAATCCTACATGCTCGCTTATAGATTGGACAGTCCAATAGAATATGGCAAACCGAAATTGGAACCTGACAATTGGCACAGAGTGGAACTGGGAACCTCTCCATGAGATAGCCATGAGTGAGACTGGTGTGCCCGATGCTAAGACGGGGAAGCATGCTCTCCCGACCACCACATCCAGTAGTGCTCCTTTTTCTTGTCCTTAGACTGACTCCACATCTACTACTACGTCTTCCCCTCCATTCCTCTACGATTGCTACTACCTTTACTATTTCCTCCATTCATCCTTCACTCCATTTTCTTTCCTGTGTCACTAAACTACTCTTCCTACTTTATACTACTACTATTTCTTCTACTACTACTTCCACCACCTACCTTACCACTACCATTACTTTCTCTTCTCCTCTTGTTCCCGTCCTTGTCTCGCTCGCCTCTATATTCTGGCTTCCTCACTTTTTTTTTCTACGACGATTGTAGCTAACTGCTATACCACTGAAGAAAACTCACCGTGCCCTTCCACAGGGCTGCCTCAGCCACAGGGCTGCCTCAGCCATAGGGTTGTAAACGGCATTCCACTCGACATGAATGTTCACCGCCCCCTCACCATAGGACTGTCAACTTGACACAAAGACGGCTCACTGAGTCCTTATTATAGGGCTGCTCCTGCCATAGGGCTCTAGGCGATATTCTACTTGATAAGCTGGGAAGTTGTCCTACGGAGGTCCGTGGCCTGGTGACAAAAGCTCTCGCTTCACACGATTAGGGTCCGGGTTCGATTCCTGGTAAGGGTAAAACACTGGGCGTGTTTCCTTACACCAGTTATCCATGTTCACCTATCAGCAAAAATGGGTACTTGGGTGTTAGTGGACGGACTGGTGTGGGTCGCATCCTGGGACAAAATTTACCTAATTTGCCCGAAATGCTCAGCATAACAAGCTGCTTTCTGTAAAGTAGTATGTCATTGATGCCAGCTAGGACATACCATGTACATGTATTTACAGAAATTAAGATAGTATAGTAGTAATATAGTACCAGCGGTTCCAGAGTTCAGAGAACTACACTCAACAGAACTACCGACAAGTTGAGATGTAGTGGCCACGTGAGTGCGGCTGTCATCACGATCCACTGCAGCATGTATGTTGCACCACTAATGGGTCATCTAAGGATTAAGACCCGTGCCAGGCCTTGTACTGGCGAATGTCCAACAACTCTTTTCTGTCTGTGTGACTTTGTAAATGGTCCAAGTCGGACCGAAACGTCGTCGTAAGCTCCTCTCTCCGGTGTGCTGGTCATTTGTGTACAGGGCCAGTATACTGGCAACTTTGCACCTACACAATATTATTATAACAATATCAATGGAAACTTGGCACTTATTCCAGGATTAATCTTTACCAAAATTTTTAAAGGGTGAACCGGTAAGCCAGCGGACGGCCTCGATCAGATGACCAAAAGCTCCAGCTGCGGGTCTTCACATGACTAAGACCAGCTTCAGGAAACACTTGTCCTGTTTACTGACAAACCTTACCTAACCTAACCCCTCCTGTTAGTATTATACAGCAGTGTTGAGAGTTGAAAGACTAACAGAAGGGACATTCTCAAGCTGGCGTACAGATATTGTTACATTACTTGAAAGAATGAAAGTGGCAAACTGGCCCTTTTAGAACCATAAATTAAGTCAGATATATAAACGCTGAATTTTGGAAGCCAATTAGAGAAGACGTTCCAGATTCTCACAAGGGAACCTTGAAAGAAGAGGAAAGTAACAATCTGACTTTTACAAGAGGTATTTCCTTCATAAGGCTGCTTTATAATATTGTTGTATGTCTTATAGAGCTTTGTAGGATTTATTTGTATAAAGTGACATAATTATATGTTGAGTTAATGATTGTTAATGAAGTCTGAGGTTAGTCTAGTAAATGTACTTAACCTGTGCAGTAAATGTTTCTTATTATGTTGTTGATCATTCAGTAAAGCTGACAGTGTTTTGACGTGTTTGCTCGACACTTCCTTTTACCACACACCTTACAATATTTAGACTATTTCTCCCGATGAATAAATTTTCCGTGGCCGAAATAACTAAACCAAATTTAAATCACTGGTATAAACTTTGGTAATGGGTATCAACTGTGGTTTTAAAAAAAAATACTCTTGATAAAGCTCCAGGAGGGACTTGTATTTCTAAGGAAACGACTTGGTCATGGGGCTCATCTCTTTTAACACACAAGAAGCGATCTTGACCCCAGAAGCGAAACCTTTACAAATAAATAGACGCCCTAGTGTTTACTAACGTGTCTTCCGAAACCTTGAAGCATTAGTTCCGGATGGAGGACATTGAATAAGCAGCGTCTGAAGCAAATTAATCAACAACCAATCATTAAATCCTCGAGCATACTTAACGCAGCATAGTATACTGCAGCAATCTTGCTTAAATGCATAAATAACAAGAGTCACATGGCGGAATTAATATTCTTAATCAGCGAAATTATCAAGAGGTCGAGGTCTCTCGCTTCAGTCAGAGGATCAGTGAAGAGCTTAGAAGCTCCGAAGCAGCGCTTGTCAGAGCTGGTAACCCTCAGTGTGTCACTCAACCCACTGTACGAAGCTCATCACGCCTCCCTCCTGTATATTAACAAGGGTGGTGATATATACACAGACGTGTGTACCTCGCATTGTATATGCACCGAGACGCTTGTATATCATTATACATACAAAATGTCTGTATATTCATCGATACCCATATATCTCTAGGCGTTTACAAATAAGTGTATAGCTCTATGCGTTCACGCGGAAAATTGACTTTAATTCCCATTTTAATTCATATATCATTAACTGTTTGTGTTCAGGTGACATGAAGACTTAATGACCCTCGTGTAGGCGACAGACTTGAAACCTAATTACAAAACTGTCAAGCAGTAATAATTTAAAACTATACTTTGGTGCATAAAACCATGCCTCTTCAGGCAAGTTGTACGTTTTCTTAAGGCAGTGTTTGTGGAAAGTGCTAGTGTGAAGTGCTTATAAGTGCTACTGTCCAGTGCTAAAATAGCAGTGGAAATAACAAGTATAAGTGTTCAGAACTTGATGGTGTTTGTAAAGTGAATAGAAAAAATTCTAATTATTCATTACACTGTTTAGAAACATCCACCATCATGATAAGGTAAGTTTTATTACACACAGCAGGAAGGTGATAATGATCTTGGTGGTACGGTACCGTGACGATAATTACCTTGATGTTAAACTTAGCACCATTGTACCGTGATGGTAATCTTAGTACCAGTGTACCGTGATGGTAATCTTAGCACCAGTGTACCGTGATGGTAATCTTAGTACCAGTGTACCGTGATGGTAATCTTAGCACCAGTGTACCGTGATGGTAATCTTAGCACCAGTGTACCGTGATGGTAATCTTAGTACCAGTGTACCGTGATGGTAATCTTAGTACCAGTGTACCGTGATGGTAATCTTAGTACTAGTGTACCGTGATGGTAATCTTAGTACTAGTGTACCGTGATGGTAATCTTAGCACCATTGTACCGTGATGGTAATCTTAGCACCATTGTACCGTGATGGTAATCTTAGTACCAGTGTACCGTGATGGTAATCTTAGCACCAGTGTACCGTGATGGTAATCTTAGCACCATTGTACCGTGATGGTAATCTTAGTACCAGTGTACCGTGAAAATCTTTGTATCACAGTACCGTGACAATTTTTAATATGGCATAGTACCCGGAGTATACCTGGAGAGGGTTTCAGGGGTCAACGCCCCCCGCGGCCCGTTCTGTGACCAGGCTTCATGGTGGATCGGACCTGATCATCCAGGCTGTTACTGTTGGCCGCACTGACTTTAGGTGCCTGTCCAGTGCCTTCCTGAAGACAGCCAGGAGTCTATTGGTAATCCCTCTATGTATGCTGGGAGGCAGTTGAACAGCCTTGGGCTCCTGACACTTATTGTGTTGTCTCTTAACGTGCTAGTGACACCCCTGCTTTTCATTGGGGGGATGGTGCATCGTCTGCCGAGTCTTTTGATTTTGTAGGGAGTGATTTTCGTGTGCAAGTTTGGTACTAATCCCTTTGATTTTCCAAGTGTATATAATCATTTATCTCTCCCGCCTGTGTTCTAGGGAGAACAGGATGAGGAACTTCAAGCGTTCCAAGTAACTGAGGTGTTTTATCTGTTATATGTGCCGTGAAGGTTCTCTGTGTATTTTCTAGGTCAGCAATTTCACCTGCCTTGAAAGGTGCTGTTAGTGTGCAGCAATATTCCAGCCTAGATAGAACAAGCGACCTGAGGAATGTCATCATGGGCTTGGCATCCCTAGTTCAGAAGGTTCTCATTATCCATCCGTCATTTTTCTAGCAGATGCGAGTGATACAATGTTGTGGTCTTTGAAGGTGAGATCTTCTGACATGATCACTCCCAGGTCTTTTACATCAGTTTCTCGCTCTATTGTGTAGTTGGAATTTGTTATATAATCCGATACAGTTTTAATTTCCTCACGTTTTCCATATCGGAGTAATTGAAATTTCTCGTCATTCAACTTCATATTGTTTTCTGAGGCCATTTAAAGATTCGGTTAATATCCACCTGGTGTCTTCATTGGAAGACACTGTCATGCAAATTCGGGTGTCATCTGCAAAGGAAAACACAGTGCTGTGGCTTACATCCTTGTCTGTGACATATGAAGATGAAATTATAGATCCCTCTACCAATTTTTCCTGTTATTCCATCACGCATTTTGTGCGCTATTACACCATGGTCACAGAGTATACGCAGAGTCTGTGTATACTACATCTGCGTTGTATTTGTCTTCTGGAGTATCTAGAACCTTGTTATAGTGGTCCAGTAGTTGGAACAGGCAGGAGAGACCTGCTCTAAATCCATGTTGCCCAGGGTTGCGTAACTGATGGGTATCTAGATGGTTGGCGACCTCTCTTCTTAGAACCCTTGCAAAAGTTTTTCTTATATGGGATGTCAGCGCTATCGGTCTGGAGTTCTTTGCTATTGCTTTACTGCCCCCTTGTGGAGTGGGGCTATGTCTGTTGTTTTTAGCAGCTGTGGGACTACCCTTGTGTCCATGCTCCCTCTCCATAGGATGTTAAAAGCATATGATATGGGTTTCTTGCAGTTCTTGATGAACACGGAGTTCCACGAGTCTGGGCCTGGGACAGAGTGCATGGGCATGTCATTCATCGCCTTCTCGAAGCTATTTGGTGTCAGGAGAATATCAGATAGGTTTGAGTCTACCAAATTTTGTCTCTCATAAAAAAATCATTTAGGTCTTCGGCTCTGTCTTGTTAGCGGCTCGCTAAAACCCGACTTAAATTGGGACTTGAGTAGCTCACTCATTTCCTTGTTGTCGTCTGTGTAGGACCCATCTCGTCTAAGTAGGGGCCCAATGCTGGATGTTGTTCTCGACTTGGATTTAGCATAAGAAAAAAAATATTTTGGATTTCTTGCAATTTCATTTATGGCTTTTAGTTCTTCCCGCGTTTCCTGACTCCTGTAAGATTCCTTTAACTTTAGTTCGATGTTTGCTAATTCTCTGACCAGTGCCTCCTTTGGTATTACAGATATATTCGCTTCTTTTAGCCACTGTTATTCTTTGCCTTTGCCTGTATAGGGAGCGCCTTTCTTTTTCTAGTTTACATCTTCTCTTCCCTTTTCTTAAAGGAATATACCTTGAGTATACCTCGAGTGCCACAGAGTTAATTTGTTCTAGACATAGGCTTGGATCAGTGTTGCTTAGTCTATCTTCTCAGTTTATATCATTTAAAACCTGGTTGACTTGCTCCCATCTTACGTTTTTGTTATTGAAGTTGAATTTGGTGAAGGTTCCCTCGTGACTGATCACATTTTGTGGGTCTGGGGCCCCGCACATACATGTCTGAACCTCGGTTATGTTGTGATCCGGGTATATGTTTTTGACATGGTAATATTTTGTATTAGATCATCATTGTTAGTGAAGATGAGGTCCAGTGTATTTTCCAATCTTACTGGCTCTATTATTTGCTGGTTTAAGGTGAATTTGGTGCAGAGATTTAAAAGCGTGTGTGTGTGTGCGCGCGCGCGCGAGTTTTCATCTGAGCTTCCTCCTGGGGTTATCTCTGCTACAGTATTATTTGCTACATTGGTCCATTTTAGGTGCCTTAGGTTGAAATCCCCCAGTAGCAAGATGTCTGGGGCAAAAGCTGGAAGATTTTCCAGACAGTGGTTTATTTTCAAAAGCCGTTCCTGAAATTGTTGGGAATTTGCATCCGGAGGCTTGTATACAACCACAAAGACCAGGTTTTGGTTCTCGACTGCAAAACTTCATCTTCATCATTCAAGGCATTTAGTAGTTCCGAGCATATCAGCGACTCTTTGACGTACAGGCCAAACCTTTTCCCCTTACCCCTTCCTTTTTGCCTGTTTACTCTATCGCATCTGTAGGGGATATAACCCGGGATCCATATTTCATTGTCAAGATGGTCCATCATGTAACCAAAAGAAGTTTTCAATAAATCACGATGTTTCTGATGGATATTTAAATTATGCACACTGAAGATGATGGTTGTACATTGTGTATACTGTGGGATACTTACAAAATGTGAAAGTGATTGGTATACTAAGGGATACTTAGAGATTATGCTTGTTGAAGAAAACCGGGAATATTTTTAGAAGATGCTGGTAGAGGGAATATAGGTATAACTTGTAAAGGTGCGGGTTAAAGCTTATTGGAGATACTTGCAGGAAGTGTAGGGTAAAAGGTATAATTGAGGATACGTCAGGAAGATGGTAAAGGGTATTATGGGACACTTCCAAAAGAAGGAGACTGAAGGGTATAGCTGAGGATATTTCTAAATTATACTAGTGAAGGGTGTAATCAGAGATAATTTCGGGAGTGAGAGAAGGGCATTACTGGGAATACTTACGGAAAGTACAATTAAGGGTATAACTAGGGATATTTCCTGAAGTAGAAGGATGAAAGGCATTACTGGGATAGCTAAAGTAGATGCTAATTCCAGAGTTAAAATCTGGACACTTGCAGAAGGGGAGAGCTGAGTAGTACAACTGTGGCAGGAACCTGTGTATTAATAAATATTTACGTTTATCTTGCAGGTGAGTCTTGATGTTCCATCAATCAAACCTGATACACCATTGCTGAGGTAAGTTATTTTGCATCAGTTGTTGTTGTCGGCGTTTTCCATAGTATACTAATTTTCTCAACGAGATGTATAAGAAAGAGTCGATACTCTCTGTATAACAGCATGATAGATCCCGTCTATCTGAACAGCCTCACTTCTAGCTATAAGAGAACAATATATCCCGTTTCTTATTACGAATAACCTTAGGCCTCACTTCACAATGAATTATATCAAAATTTCTTACCGAGGTGAGCATCGAAGCTCTCGTGTTTTGGCTACGGTCAAGCAGCGAGTCATTGCTCTGTTTTGGTTATGGAGTACATAATAGCTTTCAACAGTGGCGTAGCTGCAGGTCGAACAAGGGAAGCGACCCCTTCCCTTGTTCTACCTGCAGCTACGCCACTGTTGAAAGCTATCCCTTGGCCACATTTTTCAAAAGTGATGTCTTTTCAACATTTTTCTTTTAACTCTTCAGTTCATTTGTGCCAATGACATGTTTTCCATTTATACCAACTTGTACACACCGTATCTCATTTTTCTGATCTTACCAATAACTAGCAGAGTTACGGAACGATCCTTTAGTTAGCTCAGACAGTCCTACCTCGATTCTACAATGGGCGAAGACAGATTGGGTTAGTTTTGCTCTCCATTGAAAAAGAGTTGTCTGCTGAGGTGGATTATAATAAAGTAATAGATAACTTTGTTAGAATGAAGCCTAGACGAGACTCTTGTAGTTATACACAAATAACCTGCACATAAAGGAGAGAAGCTTACGACGACGTTTCGGTCCGACTTGGACCATTGACAGTCACACTAACCAGAAGTACGAACGAACGAACGAAAGTTCAGGTAAGATCTCAAGTGGGATGAGAGGGGAAGACGGGACAGACGAAGAATAGTGCTGGAGAGGAGTGTTCTTAGTCGTAGAAATAGAGCCAGGGCTTAACCCAGCAGCGAAGGCAATCGTGGGACAGATATTGAGAAGAGAAATTTAGGCTCTTCTGTTGGGACTCCGGAGGGGTGAACGGGGAGGAAGGGACATACGACGTTTAGCGCTAGAGAGGAGTGTAGAACTGGGAAATGTCTTAACCCAAAAGCTAAGGCGAATATGGGTCAGAGAATGGTACCTGTCATAGAAGGTACCTGTCAGCGAATCCAAGGTTATTTGTAAATAGGGTTAGGAGCAGGATCATACAAGGAGTAGAAAAGGTTGTGTTGGTTTGTGGGTCTGCGAATGTCTTCGTCAAGGAGAGAGGTCCAGTAGTCGTGTCGTGTCTCAGGTTTGTCTATCTGTCACTGAGCGTCTTCCAATACAGATTCAGCGCAAGGATGTCTAATTGGGCATGGAGAGACTCGCTTGTGGTGAAGTCCTCCCATCTGACATCAAGCACCCAGCGCAGCGCCTTGTTCTGGACACGCTGCAGTTTAAGTAAGTTTGTTTTTGCTGCAAGAGAGAGGGCTAGAGGAGAGTAAGTTATCAGAGGACGTAATAGGGATTTGTAGAGGTGTAGTTTGGTGCGTTGAGAGGCATGTTTCAGTTTTTAAGAGGCCTGCAAGGGCCTTACTAGCTATTGCATGCCTTGAGTGAATGTGTCCATGTAAACGAAGAAGATAGTCAAGATTAACGCCAACGACAGTGACAGATTGTGTGATGGGGATGTAAGTGCGGGTGTCAGCTGTTCTGAGCTCGACAGGTAATGGAGGATCACGTTTCCTGTAGTTAAAATACGTAATGCTGGATTTAGCTGCATTGGTTTTGATCCTCCATTTTTGTTCCAAGATGGCTATCCTGTCGACCTCATTTTGTGTTTTGTGTGTGAGTGTATCTATATTGGCATGAGTGATAAGTTGTGTAATGTCGTCTGCATAGGCTAGTGTGATGGAGTTGTGGTATACAGGTGTTGGAATGTCGTTAGTGTATAAAATGTAGAGGGAAGGGGAGAGGACAGATCCCTGGGGTACTCCGGCATTTATTGAGAAGTAGACAGAGTAACACCCTTGGAATTTGATTCTCATGGTACGGCCGTCTAGGAAGTTGCAGAGGAGTTTACGAGTAGTGAGAGGCAGGTTGAAGTTAGTGCAGAGTTTGTACTTGAGCCCCTCGTGCCAGACAGTGTCAAAGGCTTTTTCAACGTCTTTTGCAACCAGGGCTGTCCTGTTTCTTTGTTTTGTGTTGATGTGGATGTAGTTGAGAATGATGTTAATGGCATCCTGTGTGGATCTGTGTGTTCTGAAGCCAAACTGGCCATCAGAAAGTAGAGAGTTGTGTTCCAGATATCTGCGAAGGCGATGATTGATGAATTTTTCAAAGAGTTTTCCTAAAGTTTCGAGGAGGCTGATAGGGCGATAGTTTCTAGGGTCAGAGTGGTCTTTATTGGGTTTAAGAAGGAGGATAGCAGTAGCAGCTTTAAAGAGGGAAGGGAAGTATACAGAGGCAAGGGAGGCATTGAGGAGGTTTGTGTAGGCAGTAATGATAGAGTCAGGAAGGTGTTTCAGGATAATATGGTTTAGGCCAGAGGCACCAGGGGCCTTGGGAGGAAGGTGTCTGAGGAGAGTTTTAACGTCAGTGTTGGTGAAAGGAGTGTCAAGTTCTTGGGAGGAGGTAAGGGAGTCCAGATTGATGTGGCTGTTTGGTGTTGTTTCGTGTGTGTGTAGAGTTCCAGTGATCTATGTTCTGAATGTGTTGAATAGCGTTAGGGTAAGGTGGGTGAGGGTGGAAGATGTTCTCCCAGATGTGTTTGAAGATGTTTGTAGCAGCCTGCGGGTCTGAGATGTGTGTTGTTGTGGGTGATGTGTTTGAATTTGTTGGTGGGAGTGGTGCCTCTGATTTTTTTGATAAAGTTCCAGAAGGCTTTGGTGTTTTTGATACGCTGTTTGTCCGCTTGTAGTATGAGCTGTGACCAGTGATTGTTGTGGTCTTGGTCTAGACTGTGTAGAATGTTGTTTCTGAGGTGAGATCTAATCAGAATTGATTAAATCTGTGTGATGTAGAGAAAGCTGTTGTAGTAACTGATAATTAGTCTTCTTGTTCTGATTGAGGGTTTGAAGGAATAACGAGTGGTGTGGGTTTTCTTTGGTATTGCAGTGTTGGCTGCTTGTGTAATGGTGTCTTGGATGTTCCACAGTCAGCACTCCTGGCCCTATATCACTCTTATTTACCCCTATCTCACCTATGGAATTTGTGCATGGGGCTCAACAACAATTAACCATCTCAGACCACTAATTACCCAACAAAAGGCTGCAGTTAGAATAACAAATTCTCACTACAGGCAGCACACTCCACCAATATTCAATACACTAAACCTACTCACCATACAAAACATCCATACTTATTACTGCACCTATTACATACATAGAACACTTAACTCTGATATTAACCCTCCCCTCAAACATCTCCTTGCCAACCTCAACAGAACACATGACCATAACACAAGGCACAGATCACTCTTTGATGTTCCTCGTGTCCATCTTACATTATGCAAAAACTCAATGCACATAAAAGGCCCTAAAATCTGGAATTCATTACCTGTAAATATAAAAGAAACACTACCTGTTTATAAATTCAAGTCTCTTCTCAAAGATCACTTACTCACCCAAAACCAAATAAATACTGAATAACTGAACCTTATAAATTGTATATCTTAAATGTTTCTCACAATTAAATCACATAAATGTTAAACCTAAAACCCAATCTAACTTTATTATTTTTTAAATACACTACCTAACAGAATACTCCATACGACTGAATGTACAACAATGCAAGCAACCATATGACCTGTCTTTGTAATACTCATTTGTGCTTTATAGTTATCTGTTTACAATAATGTATTATCACTGATTTCATTATTGCTTAGTTAATTTTAAGCCAGCCCGTAATGCTATGCATAGTATAAGTGGCTTTGGCATGCTGCTCTTATCTGTATTTTTTTGTACCTCTGTATGTATGCTCAAATTGTTAATAAATAAATAAATAAATAAAGAGCAAGTTGAGTGTCAATGTCAGAGATGGGTTTGTTGTTGTATTCATAGGTGAGGTTAGTATTATCTGTGTTGTTTGAAGGCATCCCAATCAGCGTTCTTGTAGGAGAAGGAAGGTGTGGCCGGGATGAGGATAGGGTTGGAGATGTGTAAGATGACGGGAATGTGATCAGAGCCTGTAATAGGGCCATGTGATATGTAGTGTTGAAAGAGAGAGCTGACTCGGTTTGCCAGAATGATGTCAGGTGTGCCTTGTCCAGTGTGATTGAAGGTGTTGAAGTCTGGACCGAGGTGAGCTAGGTGTTTGTGGTTTGTGAAGTTGAGTAATTGGTGACCAAGTTGGTTGTTACTGGTGTGATGAAAGGCGGTGTGTTTGGCATTCATATCAGCTAGTAGGTATGTTGGTGTGTTGGTGTAGTTGAAGACTAAGGAAAGGTCGTGTATGTTGAGAGTAGTGTTTGGGCGAGCATAGGTGGTGAAAAAGATAAAGGGACCAAGGTGGGTGTGTATTCTGACTGAAAGACAGTGTTGGTAAATAAAAGGGATTGGGAGAAATTCGTGTTTTATGTTGGATTTGACAATGATGGCAACCCCATCGTGGGGATCATAGGGGGACTGTAGTGCAGTATAAGCATAATGGCGGATAAACCGTACCCCGGCAGGGATTGAACCCGCGGTCAGAGAGTCTCAAAACTCCAGCCCGTCGCGTTAGCCACTAGACCAGCTAGCCACAATAAGATTCATCCAACTAGGTATATTTCTACACCATAGGAAGGTTAGCACAGGCACCACTGTGACCACAAATGCAAGTTTTTACAGACGAATCTCCAGCTAGCGTGGCCGTGACGAACTTTAGCTCAAGTCCCTTCAGTGCCGTCAACATGACTCACGAAATCGTAATGACACGATTGCAAACAAACCATACCCTAGTTGGACGAATCTTATTGTGGCTAGCAGGTCTAGTGGCTAACGCGACGGGCTGGAGTTTTGAGACTCTCTGACAGCGGGTTCAATCCCGGCCGGGGTATGGTTTGTTTGCAATCGTGTCATTACGATTTCGTGAGTCATGGCGGATACGTTGAGGGGCTTTGAGGCAGGTACTGTTTAGCAAAACAATATCTGGGCTCTCTGCTTCAAGGAGCTCGGCCAGTAGGTGTTTAATTGTAAATTAAGAACGTACGTTGAACTGAATCACCTTAAACATGATTTAATGGTTTCGTCAAAGCAAAGTTAATGTCGGGGGAGGAGTTTGGATTAAAGCCCGTGATAGTGGCGCCATCAGTGGATGTGTGTTTGTAGGTGCTACGGACCCGTTTCCTGGAGGGGAAGGAAGAGATGGATCTGTTTTTTATGTTCTTTGGTCTGTCTGTCAGAAGTTGGGGCAGGTTTAGGTTTGAGTGGATTTTGTCTGGAGGAGGTGTGGAGTTGGACCTGGATGAAGTTTTGGTTGTGGAGGAGTGGGCGAAGGTGGATGCAGAGGAAGTGGAAGCTTTGGTAGGGGATGAGGAAGAGGAAGCTATGGTAAGGGATGAGGAAGTTGAAGCTAAGGTAAGGGATGAGGAAGTTGAGGTAGCTGAGGTAAGCTGGATGAGGAAGTTGAAGCTGAGGTAAGGGATGAGGAAGTGGAAGCTTTGAAAGAGGAAGTGAGTAAGGAAGTTGGGGGATGGGTGGTCGTGGCAGCAGCAGTAGGGGTGTTGGTGGGAGGTGTAGAAGTAGTGAAGAGGGGTAAGAGAGGAGGAGAGCTGGTGGGAGTAGGAAGTGGGGGGGGAGAGGAAGGAGAGAGAGGTTGTAGGAGGCTTAGAAGAGAAGCAGGAAGGAGGGATAATTATGGAGGGAAGATTGTTTGCAGACAAAATTAGGTAAAGGACATGTGAGTAGTCTGATTGGTAAGCTTGAGAAATTACCATCACAGAGTGGCCAGCAGTGGCGAGTTGACAGTTTTGTAGTCTAGTGTGGGTGTAGGTGTAGAAGGAGAAGTGCTTGTAGTCTGTGTGTTGGTGTTTGATGTGTGTAGAGTAGAAGAGGTAGACCTAGTGCGTGGGGAGGCCCAGGCATTGGGGGTAAGGGAGGGAGGTATGGAAGGGGAGGGAGGTAAGGAAGGGGAGGGAGGAGCAGGGAAGGGGTTAGGGAGGGAGGGAGGTAGGTTGGCTAGCTCTGAGGGAGGAGAGAATGTGCTTTCTAGAAGGGCAGGAATTTGCAACTGCAGTGTGACCCACCGCAGTTAGAACATTTAAGGGGGAGGTTGAATGTATTCCAGAAGTGGCAAGTTGCTGAACATCTGGAGCAGACTTGCGTAGATGTGCATGTGTTTTTGTCATAGCCGAATTTGTAGCATTTAAGACATTGTGTGATTGGGTGGAAGTTCGGAGTGAAGAGAGTGTTTGGAGGAATGTGGATGGTCTTGGCAAAGATTCCTTGACTGAAGAGTGTAGAGGCATCAGCAGGAGTAGAGCAGCGTATTTTGAGAATGGTAGAGTTTTCGGGTCTGTAAATATCGTTAACAGAGACTTTGTTCTTAGTACTGATATCTTTTATTAAGGCTTCTTTGTCTGTGTCATAGGCTGTCAGGAGAGAGTAGTCTACGTGTTTAGCAATGACTGTGCTTTTGGCACGGTACTCAGGAGTCCAAATAATGGTGAAGCCTGCGTTGAGAAGTTTTTGTCTGGTATCGCTTGAGGTGTACATTTCGTAGGAATGTTTGTCAAGAAGGAGTTTGAAGCCTGAGTTGGTTTTGAAGACTAAGTTGAGGTGCACCAGTGATCTGATATAATAAATTTTCCGGAGATAGTGGCATCAGGATTAGAGAATTTGAGGTTTAGCGAGAAGGAATTGGATTTAGAAGAAGCAGAGGCAGGTGTGGGGGGTTGAGGGAGAGTGGAAGGGGGGTGGGAGGTGGAAGGCAGCGAAGGCATCGTCTAATTACGAAAAGATGCAATTGGCGGTGACAATCGGCCAAAAAGTGAGAGTACTCAGCTAGGCAAGTACGTATAAGTAGACACACGTACTTGCCTGGCGCAGGACACTGAGGAGGTGAACTGTAGCTTGATGGAGCACTGTATATCCTGAGTGGCTGCAAGATTGGCTGTATGGAGTGCAGTCAACAGGCGAAGAGAATTCAGGCAGCAACAGGCTTCCTGCCCTTGGGTAGGCAAGCACAGACTCACAGGACGGCTATATATAGGCAGGAAGAGGTGGTGGTAGTAGTAGTAGTAATACAAGAATGGTAAATAATACCGACAAGATGAAATTAAGACACATACGCAACACCCGGGCATCCCTATCGTAGACGTTTCGCCATCCAGCCAGCCACTGGATGGCGAAACGTCCACAACAAAGACAACCAGATGCCGCACATGCCTTAATTTCATCAGTAGTTGTAGTAGTAGTAGTAGTAGTAGTAGAAGAGGTAGTGGTAGAAGTGGGAAATAAGGAGGAGAAGAAGAAAAAGAAAAAGAAAAAATGAGGAGTCAGGTTAAGTCACGGGTGTTCTGAAGTTTGGAGCATTTTACAATGTAGTGGGAGAGGAAGGCATCTACAGAGACGAAACCAGGGCTAAGGTTCATACAAGGAAAGTTGTGTATTAGAGAAGATTCAACTAGACGGCGACTGTTCGAGTTGGAAGTAGGGAAGACAGTTTTAGCAGAAGACCGGTCAATAGGATGGCTATGATCTCTGACGTGACAGAAAAGAGCATTGTCAGTGTCGGCAAGCCTAACACTATTTTTGTGCTCCCTAAGTCTGTCAGAAAAAGATCGACCAGTTTCTCCGAAGTATTGAAGAGGACAGGAGGAGCAAGAAATAGAGTAGACACCAGGAACATCTGTAGAGGGAGGAGAGGTATGAACGAGATTAGTGCGAAGAGTGTTAGTCTGGCGGAAGGTAAGCTTGATGTCTAAGGGACGGAGAGAATTGTTGAGATTAGAAATACCGGAAATGTAGGGAAGGCAGAGGATAGAAGAGTTCCCAGGAGTAGAGAGTTTGGGAGAGAAGAAATTGCGTTTAGCACGTGAGAGGGCAGAGTCTGTGAAATGGGAAGGGTAGCCAAGACGGGAAAACGAATTATGAAGAGTGGAAATTTCTGCTGGAAGGAACTGAGGATCACAGATGCGGAGGGCACGGAGAAAGAGGGAGATAACACTTTTCTTGACAGGGGAAGCATGTGTATCGTTCCAGTCACGGTATTGTGCCTTTTTTTGTTATTTATGGACCTCTTGTAGTTACTTCATACATTTTTAACATTGCTGCTTTTGTTTTCATTTTAGGTTAAAAATTTAAATAAGTAACACGTGTTTTTATTATGTTTTGAAATTGATGAGCTTACTGTAAAACTTTATTCTTTTGATATGAAATGAAAAATGAAAATGAATTTAAAATTATTCGGCAAGTGTGATGGTGCCTCTTGCTGCTCCCCCTGACTTCAGTGATGTTTTCCCAGAGGCGGATCAAGAAATAATCAACAATCATCCTTGCCATACCGAGGACGGTCAGGATGATAGCCCGCTAGAGACTTTTTTTTTTTAATTCATGGTTTTTAAATAGAAGTTATTTTTATAGTAGCAATTTAATGAGTAATAACAACCAGTTCCATATTGTTTTAACTGTAATTAAGGTAAAATAATATTTTTTATTATAGCGTGTCCTAATAAAAATTATGAAAACGTATTTAATTCGTTATCGTGGCAGTAACACACAGGTGGCTTTTCCCGAGGCTGGGTCACCGTAACCCAGTGGTGATGCTTTTGGTTTATGAACCGTGGTAGGTGAAGCCTCTTTCCTGGGAGGGCTGCCACTCTTCCTACTGTGTATCTTTCGGCATAAATGATGATGATCTTTCCCCTTTCGTCTAAATTCGCTCACACTTCTGATCGATGGAATAAAACATTTTATGAACCTGGGTTGGGGGATGTGCAGGATACAGTGAGCCGCGAGACTCATAATTTTGGCAGGTGAGGAAGACTAAGAACGTCTTCAAAGAATATTTATTGTAGGATAATTCGACGTATGAGAGTTAATTCTATTACAGTCATATTCGGAAACATAATATTGTACAACCATAATACTTAAAAGAAAATGCAGTGACACAGGTAAGAGGGAGGCGCATCCTGAATTCTCATATCATCCCTGTGGAAGAACTTCCTCTGTTGCCGCCTGCTTTTTGGGCGACTGATCAGGGGATCTGGTTTCAATTGTCCTCGACGACAGTTAATGACTGGAGGTTGTTGGTCCGCCCTTCTGGGGGCTATTTAGGCGCCATAGCCAAGATTACTTGTGTCCTCAGGCAATGTGGGGGCTCCAGAAGCAACACTGGGAGGACTCTAAGCACACCCAGTAGTGCTAATCCCTCTCCCCCCCCCTCTCTCTCTCTCTCTCTCTCACACACACACACACACACACACACACACACACACACACTATATATATATATATATATATATATATATATATATATATATATATATATATATATATATATATATATATATATATATATATAGGCAGAACTTGCGAATAGGCAGAACTTGCGATCTTGGCTTAAATAGCAACGTTCACCTTGCCATATAGGACAAGCAAAAATTTGTGTATGCAATAATTTCGCCAAAATCATTCTGAACCTAACGAAAAAAATATATTTCATTGTGTTTGTTTAGTATTAAATTACTGTAAACAAATCTAAAATATATTTAGTTGGGTTAGGCTAAAATAAATTGCTCTTGTTAAAACAAGGTTAGGTAAGCTTTCTAAGCTTCTTTTGGTGCAAAATTAAAATTTTTTACATTAACATTAATGAAAAAAAAATATATCTTTAAACGTATAAGAGAAAATTTTGGAAAGGACTTAATTTTAAATGAGTTATTGCTAAATGACCAGTGTTATATATTAGGCACGACATATATATATATTTTTATTTTTTATTATCACACTGGCCGATTCCCACCAAGGCAGGGTGGCCCGAAAAAGAAAAACTTTCACCATCATTCACTCCATCACTGTCTTGCCAGAAGGGTGCTTTACACTACAGTTTTTAAACTGCAACATTAACACCCCTCCTTCAGAGTGCAGGCACTGTACTTCCCATCTCCAGGACTCAAGTCCGGCATGCCGGTTTCCCTGAACCCCTTCATAAATGTTACTTTGCTCACACTCCAACAGCACGTAAAGTATTAAAAACCATTTGTCTCCATTCACTCCTATCAAACACGTTCACGCATGCCTGCTGGAAGTCCAAGCCCCTTGCACACAAAACCTCCTTTACCCCCTCCCTCCAACCTTTCCTAGGCCGACCCCTACCCCGCCTTCCTTCCACTACAGACTGATACACTCTTGAAGTTATTCTGTTTCGCTCCATTCTCTCCACATGTCCGAACCACCTCAACAACCCTTCCTCAGCCCTCTGGACAACAGTTTTGGCAATCCCGCACCTCCTCCTAACTTCCAAACTACGAATTCTCTGCATTATATTCACACCACACATTGCTCTCAGACATGACATCTCCACTGCCTCCAGCCTTCTCCTCGCTGCAACATTCATCACCCATGCTTCACACCCATATAAGAGCGTTGGTAAAACTATACTCTCATACATTCCCCTCTTTGCCTCCAAGGACAGAGTTCTTTGTCTCCACAGACTCCTAAGTGCACCACTCACCCTTTTCCCCTCATCAATTCTATGATTCACCTCATCTTTCATAGACCCATCCGCAGACACGTCCACTCCCAAATATCTGAATACACTCACCTCCTCCATACTCTCCCTCCAATCTGATATCCAATCTTTCATCACCTAATCTTTTTGCTATCCTCATAACCTTACTCTTTCCTGTATTCACTTTCAATTTTCTTCTTTTGCACACCCTACCAAATTCATCCACCAATCTCTGCAACTTCTCTTCAGAATCTCCCAAGAGCACAGTGTCATCAGCAAAGAGCAACTGTGACAACTCCCACTTTATGTGTGATTCTTTATCTTTTAACTCCACGCCTCTTGCCAAGACCCTCGCATTTACTTCTCTTACAACCCCATCTATAAATATATTAAACAACCACGGTGATATCACACATCCTTGAAAAAGGCCTACTTTTACTGGGAAATAATTTCCCTCTTTCCTATGTACTCTAACTTGAGCCTCACTATCCTCGTAAAAACTCTTCACTGCTTTCAGTAACCTACCTCCTACACCATTCACCTGCAACGTCTGCCACATTGCCCCCCTATCCACCCTGTCATACGCCTTTTCCAAATCCATAAATGCCACAAAGACCTCTTTAGCCTTATCTAAATACTGTTCACTTATATGTTTCACTGTAAACACCTGGTCCACACACCCCCTACCTTTCCTAAAGCCTCCTTGTTCATCTGCTATCCTATTCTCCGTCTTACTCTTAATTCTTTCAATAATAACTCTACCATACACTTTGCCAGGTATACTCAACAGACTTATCCCCCTATAATTTTTGCACTCTCTTTTATCCCCTTTGCCTTTATACAAAGGAACTATGCATGCTCTCTGCCAATCCCGAGGTACCTTACCCTCTTCCATACATTTATTAAATAATTGCACCAACCACTCCAAAACTATATCCCCACCTGCTTTTAACATTCCTATCTTTATCCCATCAATCCCGGCTGCCTTACCCCCTTTCATTTTACCTACTGCCTCACGAACTTCCCCCACACTCACAACTGGCTCTTCCTCACTCCTACAAGATGTTGTTCCTCCTTGCCCTATACACAAAATCACAGCTTCCCTATCTTCATCAACATTTAACAATTTCTCAAAATATTCCCTCCATCTTCCCAATACCTCTAACTCTCCATGTAATAACTCTCCTCTCCTATTTTTAACTGACAAATCCATTTGTTCTCTAGGCTTTCTTAACTTGTTAATCTCACTCCAAAACTTTTTCTTATTTTCAACAAAATTTGTTGATAACATCTCACCCACTCTCTCATTTGCTCTCTTTTTACATTGCTTCACCACTCTTTTAACCTCTCTTTTTCTCCATATACTCTTCCCTCCTTGCATCACTTCTACTTTGTAAAAACTTCTCATATGCTAACTTTTTCTCTCTTACTACTCTCTTCACATCATCATTCCACCAATCGCTCCTCTTCCCTCCTGCACCCACTTTCCTGTAACCACAAACTTCTGCTGAACACTCTAACACTACATTTTTAAACCTACCCCATACCTCTTCGACCCCATTGCCTATGCTCTCATTAGCCCATCTATCCTCCAATAGCTGTTTATATCTTACCCTAACTGCCTCCTCTTTTAGTTTATAAACCTTCACCTCTCTCTTCCCTGATGCTTCTATTCTCCTTGTATCCCATCTACCTTTTACTCTCAGTGTAGCTACAACTAGAAAGTGATCTGATATATCTGTGGCTCCTCTATAAACATGTACATCCTGAAGTCTACTCAACAGTCTTTTATCTACCAATACATAATCCAACAAACTACTGTCATTTCGCCCTACATCATATCTTGTATACTTATTTATCCTCTTTTTCTTAAAATATGTATTACCTATAACCAAACCCCTTTCTATACAAAGTTCAATCAAAGGGCTCCCATTATCATTTACACCTGGCACCCCAAACTTACCTACCACACCCACTCTAAAAGTTTCTCCTACTTTAGCATTCAGGTCCCCTACCACAATTACTCTCTCATTTGGTTCAAAGGCTCCTATACATTCACTTTAACATCTCCCAAAATCTCTCTCTCTCCTCTGCATTCCTCTCTTCTCCAGGTGCATACACGCTTATTATGACCCGCTTCTCGCATACAACCTTTACTTTAATCCACATAATTCTTGAATTTACACATTCATATTCTCTTTTCTCCTTCCATAACTGATCATTCAGCATTACTGCTACCCCTTCCTTTGCTCTAACTCTCTCAGATACTCCAGATTTAATCCCATTTATTTCCCCCCACCGAAACTCCCCTACCCCCTTCAGCTTTGTTTCGCTTAGGGCCAGGACATCCAACTTCTTTTCATTCATAAATCAGCAATCATCTCTTTCTTGTCATCCGCACTACATCCACGCACATTCAAGCATCCCAGTTTTATAAAGTTCTTCTTCTTCTCTTTTTTAGTAAATATAATATATATATATATATATATATATATATATATATATATATATATATATATATATATATATATATATATATACATATACATATATGCAATATCACAGTAAACAGGTGATATCAGAATAAGCAGAACAACCACGGTGAAAAAATAGTTTTTCAAAAGGCTTCGGTGATTTCTTACATTATAGAGGAATTAGAACGATAATTGAACAGCAGAAGACATATAAGGGCAAGATTACACTTCGTGGTCAACATACGACACCTCGCCCTTCCTTTATGATGAGGGTGAGATGCTCAATGTAATGTATTTATTACGTTATATAAAAATAAATGTTGGTGAATGGGAGTAAATAGCTTGTGTAGGGACATTTAAAATAATTAAACCACATACACCAACCTAAGGCCAAACTTGTTCCTTCATAAAGAAGTGTTAATTAAAGGGTCAATACATATATTTATTATAAGGAAGGACACAAAAATTAAATGTACAAAAATATAACTATATTAATAGTAAACTTGTATATACAGCATACAACCTATACTCTTCTGCCGGCCTCTAAACCTGCAGGTAAAACATTATTATATGTACTCTTCACTACACAAGCACCTGCTTACTAGGGCTTTACAGCTAAAATTAGAGTACATACAAAAATTATTAACCAACCTATGACATAAATTTACCTAGAATCACACCCCCGTCCCCACTTAAAAACCAAACCAAGACGTCTTGTTCCAGTACTGCCACACACATACACACACACACACACACACACACACACACACACACACACACACACACACATACACACACACACACACACACACACACACACACACACACACACACCTCCTGCTACTGTCCTGTCCTGGCTACTCTTCAGGACTAATACGTGTCTAGTTTCAGAACAAAACTCGTAAACCGACATACATGGAGTGTTTTTTATACACATTTTCTACAGTGCTCTGATTCATAGTCAAGGACCTGACAAATATAGCTTAATTAAATTGTGTGGAAAAAGACACTTGTGTATAGTTCAGGACATTTATTAAAGGAAACGTTTCGCCACGAGTGACTTCTTCAGTCCTAATACAGAGAAAACTAAGAAACGAGCATATATAGTGGCAGAGACAACAACGTTCAAATTGCCTTAACCACTTAACCAGTGATCGCTCAAAGAACAAGCACCCAGCAGAGCTAGGTGTTCATGACCCGAGGACACTCGTGGTAGAGGTAAGCTCAAGGCTAATTTCTCCGGTTTGAATACCAGCCTCCACAAGCAGTTTTTATAGTAATGAAACCACGAAACAAGTGGTACTGAAACATTTACCAAATTGCAGCTAGCCGGGTTCAGAACCTGCGACACATTCTCCCTTGTATGATCTTTTAAGATACGCTGGTTAAGTGGTTAAGGCAATGTGTGCGTTGCTCTGTCTCTTCAGACAGAAGAATACGTCGCAGGATCTAATCCTGCCTGGTTACAGTTTGGTAAAGCCGGACGAAGTACGCAGTATTATACAAACCATGTCTGAACAAGAAAACACCATAAGTGTCCGGGGCCCAAAACTGTTCAACAGCCTCCCATCAAGCATTAGGGGAATTGCCAATAAACCCCTGGCTGCCTTCAAGAGAGAGCTGGACAGATACCTAAAGTCGGTGCCGGATCAGCCGGGCTGTGGCTCGTACGTCGGACTGCGTGCGGCCAGCAGTAACAGCCTAGTTGATCAGGCCCTGATCCATCGGGAGGCCTGGTCGTGGACCTGGCCGCGGGGGCGTTGATCCCCGGAATAACCTCCAGGTAACCTCCAGGTAACCCAGCCAAGCTAAACGCTGTTTCCCCAGCAGCCAGCACCAGGAGGTGATTGGTTTAATGAGGATCCTAGATATCGAAGCTTCGCTTCGGGATTTCTTTGACTATAAGTATGTTGGTCAAAAATGTGGGCGGTAATGGATAGATCTGTTACGAGGCAAGCCTCGTATGGGCCAGTAGGCATTCTGCGGTGATCCTCCATATATTTTTGTTCTCGGTAGAAGCAGTAAACCAGTGGAATAACTGAGTGGAGAATTATATGACCAAACAGTTTTCCAGAAAACTTGAATTATTTCAACAGTCAAAACATTTACCACAACCTCGTAGACTCCCACTTCACCCTAAACATAAATGTGAACATGATTACGCTCATAGTTCTGGCACATTAACACTTCAAGTGCAACGTGCAGGTTGTGTTCTTTGTAAAATATTAATTCCCTTCAAATTTTAAGATATCTGTATGTTGTTGTGGTCCAAGGAGTACATTGTCTCCCTCCTTCACTACCCTCTAGTACCTCCTTCACTACCCTCTAGTACCTCCTTCACTACCCTCTAGTACCTCCTTCACTACCCTCTAGTACCTCCTTCACTACCCTCTAGTACCTCCTTCACTACCCTCTAGTACCTCCTTCACTACCCTCTAGTACCTCCTTCACTACCCTCTAGTACCTCCTTCACTACCCTCTAGTACCTCCTTCACTACCCTCTAGTACCTCCTTCACTACCCTCTAGTACCTCCTTCACTACCCTCTAGTACCACCTTCACTACCCTCTAGTACCACCTTCACTACCCTCTAGTACCACCTTCACTACCCTCTAGTACCACCTTCACTACCCTCTAGTACCACCTTCACTACCCTCTAGTACCTTCTCCACTAATGGTATGGACTTTGATGTCGTAACTTAAAAAAAAATTGTTCCTGGCTCCTAAAGGCTGCTGACACTGCTGTCTTGGGGTTATAAAATTACACACATAAAAGACAGCAAACCTTGGGCCAGCTTGTACCCATATTAAATAATGAAGCATCACTGAAAATAATTAATAGAGAATATTGAAGGACAAACAAACTCACCAATACAAAAAAATATATAATACCTTAAACACATCTTATAACTATTACAAACAACCACCACACTGACTTAAGAAATCGTAATGACACGATTGCAAATAAACCATACCCCCGGCCGGGATTGAACCCGCGGTCATAGTCTCAAAACTCCAGCCCGTCGCGTTAGCCACTAGACCAGCTAGCCACAATAAGATTCATCCAACTAGGTATATTTCTACCAAATTGCAGCTAGCCGGGTTCAGAACCTGCGACACATTCTCCCTTGCATGATCTTTTAAGATACGCTGGTTAAGTGGTTAAGGCAATGTGTGCGTTGCTCTGTCTCTTCAGACAGAAGAATACGTCGCAGGATATGGGTATGGTTTAACCACCACACTCCAAGTCACATTAACTCACTAGCACACTGCTACTGAGTTAAATTAAATGAATATCAACGGAAAGGCTCCATGACACCCCCCTTTCTAAAGGCTACATAGCCTACAGTGGAAACGTTAAATACTCTCCAAAACACAGGCCCCTGCATACTAGGGCTTTACAAATAAACATGAGAGAACTTAAACACAAACATCTACAGTAAACACTAAAAATTTATTAAAATTACCTACTCAAACTACCTCCCAAACATGATGACTATATACCTCTGTCACCACCCGTCTGCTACTGAACTAAAAACACCTCATCTGCTCCTGTCTTGGCCACTGCCGGATTGACAGGAATAATGCACGTTCGGATTCAGTACAAACCCGGAACTACGTTACACGGAAAATAACATTATATATGGAGGGTTATTTTATGTAAATATTACTGTAGCACACAGCGTAACAACTACCCTCTAGTACCTCCTTCACTACCCTCTAGTACCTCCTTCACTACCCTCTAGTACCACCTTCACTACCCTCTAGTACCTCCTTCACTACCCTCTAGTACCTCCTTCACTACCCTCTAGTACCTCCTTCACTACCCTCTAGTACCTCCTTCACTACCCTCTAGTACCTCCTTCACTACCCTCTAGTACCTCCTTCACTACCCTCTAGTACCTCCTTCACTACCCTCTAGTACCTCCTTCACTACCCTCTAGTACCTCCTTCACAACCCTCTAGTACCTCCTTCACAACCCTCTAGTACCACCTTCACTACCCTCTAGTACCACCTTCACTACCCTCTAGTACCTCCTTCACTACCCTCTAGTACCTCCTTCACTACCCTCTAGTACCTCCTTCACTACCCTCTAGTACCTCCTTCATTACCCTCTAGTACCTCCTTCATTACCCTCTAGTACCTCCTTCATTACCCTCTAGTACCTCCTTCATTACCCTCTAGTACCTCCTTCACTACCCTCTAGTACCTCCTTCACTACCCTCTAGTACCTCCTTCACTACCCTCTAGTACCTCCTTCACTACCCTCTAGTACCTCCTTCAGTACCCTCTAGTACCTCCTTCACTACCCTCTAGTACCTCCTTCACTACCCTCTAGTACCTCCTTCATTACCCTCTAGTACCTCCTTCATTACCCTCTAGTACCTCCTTCACTACCCTCTAGTACCTCCTTCACTACCCTCTAGTACCTCCTTCACTAGTACCTCCTTCACTACCCTCAAGTACCTCCTTCACTACCCTCTAGTACCTCCTTCACTACCCTCTAGTACCTCCTTCACTACCCTCTAGTACCTCCTTCACTACCCTCTAGTACCTCCTTCACTGCCCTCTAGTACCTCCTTCACTGCCCTCTAGTACCACCTTCACTACCCTCTAGTACCACCTTCACTACCCTCTAGTACCTCCTTCACTACCCTCTAGTACCTCCTTCACTACCCTCTAGTACCTCCTTCACTACCCTCTAGTACCTCCTTCACTACCCTCTAGTACCTCCTTCACTACCCTCCAGTACCACCTTCACTACCCTCTAGTACTACCTTCACTACCCTCTAGTACCTCCTTCACTGCCCTCTAGTACCACCTTCACTACCCTCTAGTACCACCTTCACTACCCTCTAGTACCTCCTTCACTACCCTCTAGTACCTCCTTCACTACCCTCTAGTACCTCCTTCACTACCCTCTAGTACCTCCTTCATTACCCTCTAGTACCTCCTTCATTACCCTCTAGTACCTCCTTCATTACCCTCTAGTACCTCCTTCATTACCCTCTAGTACCTCCTTCACTACCCTCTAGTACCTCCTTCACTACCCTCCAGTACCTCCTTCACTATCCTCCAGTACCTCCTTCACTACCCTCCAGTACCTCCTTCACTACCCTCCAGTACCACCTTCACTACCCTCTAGTACCACCTTCACTACCCTCTAGTACCACCTTCACTACCCTCTAGTACCACCTTCACTACCCTCCAGTACCTCCTTCACTATCCTCTAGTACCTCCTTCACTACCCTCTAGTACTTCCTTCACTACCCTCTAGTACCACCTTCACTACCCTCTAGTACCACCTTCACTACCCTCTAGTACCACCTTCACTACCCTCTAGTACCACCTTCACTACCCTCTAGTACCTCCTTCACTACCCTCCAGTACCTACTTCACTACCCTCTAGTACTTCCTTCACTACCCTCTAGTACCACCTTCACTACCCTCTAGTACCACCTTCACTACCCTCTAGTACCACCTTCACTACCCTCCAGTACCTCCTTCACTATCCTCCAGTACCTCCTTCACTATCCTCTAGTACCTCCTTCACTACCCTCTAGTACCACCTTCACTACCCTCTAGTACCACCTTCACTACCCTCTAGTACCACCTTCACTACCCTCTAGTACCACCTTCACTACCCTCTAGTACCACCTTCACTACCCTCCAGTACCTCCTTCACTACCCTCTAGTACCTCCTTCACTACCCTCTAGTACCACCTTCACTACCCTCCAGTACCTCCTTCACTATCCTCCAGTACCTCCTTCACTACCCTCTAGTACCTCCTTCACTACCCTCTAGTACCTCCTTCACTACCCTCTAGTACCTCCTTCACTACCCTCTAGTACCACCTTCACTACCCTCTAGTACCACCTTCACTACCCTCTAGTACCTCCTTCACTACCCTCTAGTACCTCCTTCACTACCCTCTAGTACCACCTTCACTACCCTCTAGTACCTCCTTCACTACCCTCTAGTACCTCCTTCACTACCCTCCAGTACCTCCTTCACTACCCTCCAGTACCACCTTCACTACCCTCCAGTACCTCCTTCACTACCCTCTAGTACCTCCTTCACTACCCTCCAGTACCACCTTCACTACCCTCTAGTACCTCCTTCACTACCCTCTAGTACCTCCTTCACTACCCTCTAGTACCTCCTTCACTACCCTCCAGTACCACCTTCACTACCCTCTAGTACCTCCTTCACTACCCTCCAGTACCTCCTTCACTACCCTCCAGTACCACCTTCACTACCCTCCAGTACCTCCTTCACTACCCTCTAGTACCACCTTCACTACCCTCTAGTACCTCCTTCACTACCCTCCAGTACCACCTTCACTACCCTCCAGTACCTCCTTCACTACCCTCCAGTACCTCCTTCACTACCCTCCAGTACCACCTTCACTACCCTCCAGTACCTCCTTCACTACCCTCTAGTACCACCTTCACTACCCTCTAGTACCTCCTTCACTACCCTCTAGTACCTCCTTCATTACCCTCTAGTACCACCTTCACTACCCTCCAGTACCTCCTTCACTACCCTCTAGTACCACCTTCACTACCCTCTAGTACCACCTTCACTACCCTCTAGTACCACCTTCACTACCCTCTAGTACCTCCTTCACTACCCTCTAGTACCTCCTTCACTACCCTCTAGTACCTCCTTCACTACCCTCTAGTACCTCCTTCATTACCCTCCAGTACCTACTTCACTACCCTCTAGTACCACCTTCACTACCCTCTAGTACCACCTTCACTACCCTCTAGTACCACCTTCACTACCCTCTAGTACCTCCTTCACTACCCTCTAGTACCACCTTCACTACCCTCTAGTACCACCTTCACTACCCTCCAGTACCTCCTTCATTACCCTCCAGTACCACCTTCACTACCCTCTAGTACCACCTTCACTACCCTCCAGTACCTCCTTCATTACCCTCCAGTACCTCCTTCACTACCCTCTAGTACCACCTTCACTACCCTCTAGTACCACCTTCACTACCCTCTAGTACCACCTTCACTACCCTCTAGTACCTCCTTCACTACCCTCTAGTACCACCTTCACTACCCTCTAGTACTTCCTTCACTACCCTCTAGTACACCTTCACTACCTCTAGTACCTCCTTCACTACCCTCTAGTACCTCCTTCACTACCCTCTAGTACTTCCTTCACTACCCTCTAGTACCACCTTCACTACCCTCTAGTACCACCTTCACTACCCTCTAGTACCACCTTCACTACCCTCTAGTATCACCTTCATTACCCTCTAGTACCTCCTTCACTACCCTCTAGTACCTCCTTCACAACCCTCTAGTACCTCCTTCACAACCCTCTAGTACCTCCTTCACAACCCTCTAGTACCTCCTTCACAACCCTCTAGTACCTCCTTCACAACCCTCTAGTACCTCCTTCACAACCCTCTAGTACCACCTTCACTACCCTCTAGTACCACCTTCATTACCCTCTAGTACCTCCTTCACTACCCTCTAGTACCTCCTTCACAACCCTCTAGTACCTCCTTCACAACCCTCTAGTACCTCCTTCACAACCCTCTAGTACCTCCTTCACAACCCTCCATAGTACCACCTTCACAACCCTCTATAGTACCACCTTCACAACCCTCTATAGTACCACCTTCACAACCCTCTATAGCACCACCTTCACTACCCTCTAGTACCTCCTTCACTACCCTCTAGTACCTCCTTCACAACCCTCTAGTACCTCCTTCACTACCCTCCAGTACCTCCTTCACTACCCTCTAGTACCTCCTTCACTACCCTCCAGTACCTCCTTCACTACTCTCTAGTACCTCCTTCACTACCCTCTAGTACCTCCTTCACTACCCTCTAGTACCTCCTTCACTACCCTCTAGTACCACCTTCACTACCCTCTAGTACCACCTTCACTACCCTCTAGTACCACCTTCACTACCCTCCAGTACCTCCTTCACTTCCCTCTAGTACCACCTTCACTACCCTCTAGTACCACCTTCACTACCCTCTAGTACCACCTTCACTACCCTCTAGTACCACCTTCACTACCCTCTAGTACCACCTTCACTACCCTCTAGTACCACCTTCACTACCCTCTAGTACCACCTTCACTACCCTCTAGTACCACCTTCACTACCCTCTAGTACCACCTTCATTACCCTCTAGTACCTCCTTCACTACCCTCTAGTACCACCTTCATTACCCTCTAGTACCTCCTTCACTACCCTCTAGTACCTCCTTCACTACCCTCTAGTACCTCCTTCACTACCCTCTAGTACCTCCTTCACTACCCTCTAGTACCTCCTTCACTACCCTCTAGTACCTCCTTCCTTCACTCCCCACTCCTCATTTTTTCTAATCTTCTCCTGCCTCTTGTACCGTCTCCTTTTTTAGTTCTTCCCTCCCTCCTTTACCACCCTCTCCTCTCTCTATATTTATCATTCCGTCTATTTTTTTTCATTTTCCCCACCACCTTTCATATTTTCCACTCACTCTAAATATCTTCCTTTTCCTCCTTCCTTATTTTCCTACTGTCTCCTACCTGTCCTTGCTTCCTCTTTGCCAGTCTGACTCTCCCTCATTCTCTCTCCTTTCTTACCTCCTTTTGTATCCTCCATTTACTTTTTTCTTCATCAGTCTCTCACACACTCTTTCTCTCTCTTTTTCTTTCTCTCTCTCTCTCTCTTTCTCTCTCTCTCTCTCTCTCTCTCTCTCTCTGTGTCTCTTTCTCTCTCTCTCTCTGTGTGTCTCTTTCTCTCTCTCTCTGTCTGTCTGTCTCTCTCTCTCTCTCTCTCTTTCTCTCTCTCTTCTCTCTCTTTCTCTTCTCTCTCTCTCTCTCTTCTTTCTCTTTCTCTCTCTCTCTCTCTCTTCTCTCTCTCTCTCTCTTTCTCTCTCTCTCTCTCTCTCTCTCTCTCTCTCTCTCTCTCCTGTATCTTCCACCATCCTGTTCTAATTTCTCTAAATTCTTTCAAGTTAGATCATTATTTAATATTATATTATCTCCGCTCCGTTTTTTGATATCTTCGTTTCATTCATTGCCTTTAATTTCTCCTTTTATGACTTCCTCTTCCTGTTCATTTCTTCACTCCCATTCTTCCTCTGTTTCAACTTCTCTTATCGTTTCCTTTGAGCTCTTTTGAATTCCTCTGCGTCATTTCATCTCTATCAAATCTCGTCACGCCTTCAGTTTTGTTCCTTCAGTTAGCTTATTTCACTATCTTCTCTACTTTTCTCTTAGTTATTTCCTTCTTTTCTCTTTCATCCCATCACTGTATTTCTTTATTTCTCTTCGTTCTCTCCACCCCCTTCTCTTAACACTTCTTAATTAGCATTCCATCTTCGCCTCTCTCCTTCTTATAACCAGTCTTCTCGTATCTCCTCTTCGTCTCCAGTGAGACGTAGGGAGACTCAAGCAACAACAAATGTTTTTTGGGGAAAATAAAGTGACAAAAATGTTTAAGGAGATGTGATAGGCGTAAGGAAGATAAAGCAAATGGAATTCTCCCCAGACTAGAATTTCTAAAATATAGAGTAAATATCAAATATAACCCGCAAAAGACTTGGATATTTACGTGAAATATGACTGATATTTGATTCCCTGGAGTTGTCTGTGTCTGGTCTCTGTCTGGTGCTGCTCGTGCACGATGTTGACTGTGTCTGACTACTGCCTGATAATACTGGTAAACAGAGCTGACTTTATCTGGTAACTGCATGACGCTGATAGTACACAGTGCTGACTGTTTGACTACTGCCTGATGGTGCTAGTAATCAGTGCTGAGTGAGTCTGGCTACTGCATGATGCTGATCCTCCACTAGGCTGAGTGGTTCTGGATGCTGCCTGATCCTGCTCCTGTTAGGAATTCGTCGATTCCCCATTACTCCTAAGTCTTCGAGGGTGGGGGGTAATGACGTAGGAATAGGGAGCTTGAGGTACCTGTAACATATGTGAGCCTACATGTTTGCCGAACCTATAATTCCAAAAAACCTCAGTCGTATGATTAACTTAATTTTAGAGTATTAATAGATTCCTACTCAATCTCTCTTATAAGTACATAAATAAGATGCAGATTAACCTAGTATATGTATACTTGAGGACCGACAGCTCACAGCCTACATCTTATCAGCTCACAGCTAGGCAGTCACATTACAGGTGTGGGGGGAAAGGACCAATCACGCCCACTACACATACTACCAACAAGACGATTTCTCGTCTCACTAGTCCGGGTGTTAACTGTGGCTCATATACAGTAGTGTGCAAATTAAATGGGACAAGAGTAATTTTTATGATTATTTCATGTCCCAGTCTCGGGCTTAATTAATGTAGTTTGGGTTCTTTTCTTTTCGGAAGTGTTTGCTACCGACTTCTGGCAACCATCCAGCTGTGGTATTACCGTGCAACTCTCGTCAATGCTACAACAACTGTTGTTGTGTAAGGCTATTCCTTCGCTACCCTCTAGTCCCTCCTTCACTACCCTCTAGTCCCTCCTTCACTACCCTCTAGTCCCTCCTTCACTACCCTCTAGTCCCTCCTTCACAACCCTCTAGTCCCTCCTTCACAACCCTCTAGTCCCTCCTTCACTACCCTCAAGTCCCTCCTTCACTACCCTCTAGTCCCTCCTTCACAACCCTCTAGTCCCTCCTTCACTACCCTCTAGTCCCTCCTTCACTACCCTCTAGTCCCTCCTTCACTACCCTCTAGTCCCTCCTTCACAACCCTCTAGTCCCTCCTTCACTACCCTCTAGTCCCTCCTTCACAACCCTCTAGTCCCTCCTTCACTACCCTCTAGTCCCTCCTTCACTACCCTCTAGTCCCTCCTTCACTACCCTCTAGTCCCTCCTTCACTACCCTCTAGTCCCTCCTTCACTACCCTCTAGTCCCTCCTTCACTACCCTCTAGTCCCTCCTTCACTACGCTCTAGTCCCTCCTTCACTACCCTCTAGTCCCTCATTCACAACCCTCTAGTCCCTCCTTCACTACCCTCTAGTCCCTCCTTCACTACCCTCTAGTCCCTCCTTCACAACCCTCTAGTCCCTCCTTCACTACCCTCTAGTCTCTCCTTCACTACCCTCTAGTCCCTCCTTCACTACCCTCTAGTCCCTCCTTCACTACCCTCTAGTCCCTCCTTCACTACCCTCTAGTCCCTCCTTCACTACCCTCTAGTCCCTCCTTCACTACCCATTAAGGCTCTGTGAATGTAATTTCGCCAAATTCTCCCTTTTACTTCATGATCACTGCTGAAATTCATGATGTTACACCTAGGAAGCGTGCAAGTATTGTAGCTCTTAGAAAACATGCTGATTTGGGTATCAGATCGCCGAATATTTGAGCCGAGCAAAGTCAACTATTGGTCGGATTCTGAAGAGAGCTAACGTCACTGTCGATTGTGGAGCACTGCGTTGAGGAAGATGTGGAAGAAAATGCAAGGCAACACCTCACGATGACAAGTTTATCGTATGAAATAGTGTGAAGGATCCAAAGAAAACCAGCAAAAATGTACAGATAGATTTGGCTTCAGCTAGCGTCAACCTTGATTGTTCAACTGTTCGACAAAGGTTCCTTGAAGTTAGCAGAACTGCCAGAAAGCCCATAAAGAAGGAATTATTGACTGCTGCTACGATGAAAAAAACGACTGCGATGGGCACTCAATCATAAGGGATGGACGACAGGTGAAAGTTACATTTTAATTTCAGATGAGGCGTATTTTGAAATACATTGGTACAGATCGGTGGTAGTGAGCCCCAGAAAAGACGAGCCTCTTTGGAATGAATACATTCAACAAGCAAAAGAAGCGCTGAACACCTAAGATGTTTTGGGGTAATTTTACTACTAAAGGCCCTGGACGGCTTGTTGTTGTTGAGGGAACGATGAACAGTGACAAATACAAGGCAACCTGGCACCTCATTTGCTTCCCATTGTGGATAGACTTTCCTGATGGAGAAGGCTTTTTCCAGCAGGATCTTGCTCAGTGCCACACTTCCAGAACAATGCTGACATTCTTCGAAGAGAGTGAGCTCACCTTTCTGAATTGTCCTGCAAACTCTCTTGATCTCAGTCCAACTGAGAATCTATGGACAATAACCAAACACAAGATCGTGAAACGATTCTATGACAAAACAGAGTAGTCATATCTCTTATTAAATTAATTATGTCATATAATTGTGTATTTTCAAATAAACATTTAATTTCCAAATAAATGTCTTATTTCATAACTGTCCCAATTCATATATACGCTACTGTGCGTACTTCACGGCGTTTCTAAAAGGGATTTAATGGCCTTCACACATCCACGCACTGAGCTGGTAAGTACCTGTTAACTGTACAAGTTGAATGCATTCAAATAAAAACTTTAATGAGTTACTGTCCACAAGGAAGGTCCGCACACTGACACCTTCAGGATACCAGAAATACGTCCTCACCCAGACATACAAACTGCCCTTGTCTAGAAAAATGTTTATCCAGAGATGGGATAGCAGATTCCTGGTATTGTACCAGGCTAGGTCAGAAACCATGAAAACAAAGGCTTGAGACCTAAACTCAGGGCAGATTAACGGAAGCAGAATCACACACCCGATTATCAAGGGCTAAGGGAGGGAGCGCTAAATACATGAAATTAAAAATATTTTGGATTTTTTTTTTTCTTACAGAAAAATAGTGCATAATTCTGACATGTTAATGCACTCATCTTGTTTCTACCATATTTCTAAGTATCTTTTCCAAAAATGTAAATGAACTGGCATCAAGTGGACATGATAGGAATTCGTGTTTTTTTTTTTAACTCAAAAATTACTATGTTTATGATAGTATCTTTCAAGATACACACCATGAGATCTTGTCTGTCGACTCATGTTAGTGCTCAGAGTGAGAGCTGCTCAGTAGCCTGTGGGCTGCCGTCAAGAGTGTGGGGGGGGGGGGAGGGATGTATAGTGCGCCGATATCTGGCACACGTTGTTCATAGAGGTTTACAGAAAATGGAATTTCTCTTTTTTCTCAGGAATAAGTTATTGACCTTTCACTAAGGATTTTGCAAAAACTATTTGACAGAATACCACGGTTTTCGCGCACATTATCGGGCTAGCATAGTTTTAGAACGAATTATTTGCAATATACTTTAGTGTTTTAGTTTTGCTGATATTTTTCCCCAAAATATTCCTTAAAAAAAGACGAACTTCAGCATTTTTTTTATTTAGTAATCTATTGACATCTCGCTCAAAAACTTGTTTGGCTCCTATTTAGACTTTTATCTTTCATCTGATGTCAACTAGAACATTGTACATTTTACCAATTTTAAATAATTTTTGTATTGTACCCTATAAAATAGGGCATTATGTTTTTTATCTTTTAATACGGTGTCCATGTAACAAAGGCTGTTTAAAGCACAGTAAAATTTTCATTAAAATTGAATAATTAAAAAAAAAATTTTCAGCTCTCCCCCACCACTAACATTACTTTTCATGTAAATTAATAACTATCATGAGCTTAAGACACATCAACAGTGCAGATTAAATTAATATTGTGAAGTACAAAGAAATGAGATTGAAAATAGAGTGGCTTCTCTCAACACCTCAGCCTATCAAGAGCAAAAGACGATATTATAACTTCGACACAAAAACAGTGATGAGTACGAAGAACAGTATGAAAAGAGATCTTTAATGACACCTCCTCCTCGTGGGAGGCTTCTTGTAGTGAAGAAGAGGCTCTTGGTCTGAGAAATTAGACCCTTGGATCTTCTTCCTCCAAATGAACCCGAGTCCCCCCAGTCCCCTTCCCTGGAGGCTGCCTGTCGGTTCTGGGAGGTGGCAGCCGAAGGTATGCTTTTTGGTGGGTATACGACCGCCCTCTCTTTTGTCTGCCAAGGTTGCTCAGTGGATGTAAGATTGCTATCCCTGAGCACTGGTTTACTGGCGTGAAGGTAGGGTATGGCACGGGTTCCATGCTGCATCTGCACTGCTGGCAGTATCCAGGTACTCTTGAATACGGGGGAGGGTCAATTTACGGCCATTTCATGCCCTCTAGTAACTGTCTCTATGCTTTCCCTCTTTTTTTTTTTTCCTTTTTTTTCTTAAAATTATAACGAAGTCACGGAGACTTCGTTCCATGATCCCCTCTTTCTCCTCCTAGGCCTCTTTTTGTTGCTGCATCATGTTCTGACCTGGCTTCGATATTGGACCATTCTTCAGACTTTTCCCATACTCTTGTATCTTCTGCTGTCGAAGCTTTGTCGCCTACTCCAGGTGCCGAGGCTCCGCCCATCTCTTCTAGTGCCTCTGACCCTTGCACATCTTTGACTATGCATCTGGCTTCCCCAAATATGGTGCGACGATTTTCAGGTCATTCACCTGCCTCAGATTGGGCCACCAGCGTCCTATACCTGAACATTCCAGACCATTTGCTGACGATCCTTCTATTTCTGCTCAATCCATCCAGAAACGACCTACACGATTTCTGCTTCCTTTGATTACCATGTTCACAAGTACACAGTGAACCAAATTCTTTTCCTTGAAACCGACGTCTCCTACTGATTAGTATCAGTAAAGCTTTCTTACGATACGTTGGCGAAAATATATCCATTCACATTTTTCAGAGTGGTGCACGCCTCGTTACAGTTCAGAAGTCAGGCCAAGCTCATGATCTTTCCCATCTTGCTTCTATTGATAACATTCCTATCACAGTTCACAAGCATGTTACTCTTAATTCTTGCAGTGGTACGGTGGTCTTATTGCGTACCATAGTACAGTGTGATTTTCTGTCTTGTGGTGACGATGTTTTAGAGCAATTGGCTCCCCCATGACCTTCTAATTCTCAAAGTAGATACGTATGTCCTGCCCATTTGCAGGCAGAAGCGCTTTCCCCGTAACGTCACCTGCTTAATCTTTGACTGACGTGAGCTCCCGTCCTCCATTTATATCACAGGACATCGTCTAAGACTCCATAAGGTGGCCCCTACGCCCCAACAGTGTCGAAATTGTTGGCGCTTCAGACATCCAGCTAAGTACTGCAGGTCTGTGGCAGAGTGCCCAGTCTGCAGTGCCGCAGAGCATGCCGATACATCTTGCAGTCTTCCCCCTCCCCTCTTGTCTTAATTGCAACGAAGCTCCCCCTGCTTTTTCCCTCCGACGTCAAGTCGATCTTAATGAACGTGAAATCTGTTGTCTTAAGGAAAGTGATGGCATTACTTATGCTATGGCTGTCTCACGGTTCGGCCTTCAAGGGAATCTTCCTCGTGTTCCTTATTCTTGAGTAGCTAGGAGACCTCCAACCTCAGCAGTCCCCCTGCTTACCAGCTCCTCCAGTGACATGTCTACAAGGGTTATCCATCTCTGATTCTTTTGCAGTTTTGTCCTCTGAACCCCCCTCCTCCTTACCTCTTACTACCTCTATTCCATCTTCTCACCCACTAGTTTCTAAGTCTGTGAGACCTTGCTCACCTGCACCTTCTTCACGGCTTTCAACTGAGCAGTTGAACCCGTCCCCTAAGCCCAAGTCTTTTCCTATTCCTCCAGCACTTACAATTCCCCAACAGCTCTCCTTTTCAGCCTCGGAGCCTAGTTATCACCCCCTTTCTAGCTCTCACACAAAGGTGGAGATTCACTACTCTTTCCCTGTTCCTTCCACGGCTTCTTCTCCAGCCTCTTTTCAGACTCCTTCCTTTCCTGTTTCCCCACTGGTCTCTTCTTTCCCTGCTGGCGTATCTCTCCAGGTTCACACTCCCCTCCTCTCTCAGACCTCTTTGCTTTCCTCCATTGTCTCCCCAGTCTCTACTTGCTCTCCCTCACCTGTCTCTGAAGTCATGGAATCGGCATCTTCTTTGTCCACTGAAATGCTTGAAGCCATCTCTGATTATACTGCAGAGACGAAACCCTCGATGGACACTGGTGCATCCCCCATGCCCCTTCTTATTCTTCAAAACCCTCGCAGCAATCTTTTCCTTCACAACATCCCAATTCTTCCCTGCTTACTCGCTTTCCGTTGCCTCCACACGTTAATTTCGCTGACCCTACTAGCCCATATATTTTTATCACTTCTCATTATTGGAATACCTGTTTATGGGAATAATGACTTATTTACGATGGAATGTTCATGGCCTCGGGTAACTGGGGAGAGCTCCTAGTGTTGCTCTCCCAGTTTTCCTCATTGTGTGTCGGGTTATAACAGCCTAAAGTTCATTCAGTTGTTATCCATCCCACTCGAGGCTGTGTGCTATTGCATTCTTTTGATCCCCATCCTGATGAAACTTTTAATGAGAGTGCGCTTCCTGTGCGTGTTGGTATACAGTTTCAACAGGTCATTCTTCGATCTCTGCTGCATTATACTGCAGCCCATATCTTTTTGCAGAGGTGGTATACAGTTTGCTATTTATCTCTCCCGTTCCCGTGCATTCTATATCTCGGATGTTGCGTTCTTGATCTCTTCTCTGCCGCCGTCCATCTTGCTCTTAGGTGATTTTAACACTTGTCATCTTTGGGGAGGGTCTCACTGTGACTCTCGTGGTGGTCAGTTGGAGAGACCTCTCACTTCTCATCCTCTTCATATTTTAAATACGGGTACTCCCACCCATTTTGACTCTCGCACTCGGTCTCTCTCTTGCATTGTTCTCTCTTTGCTCCTCATCAGTTGCACTTGATTACACTTGGTCTTTTCTTCCGGATTTGCACGATAGTGATCACTTTCCTATTCTTACTTCTACATATTCCCGACCTCCTTATAGCCCTCGCTGGCAATTTGGACCAGCGAATTGGGACTAATGCTCTCGCCTTACCGCTGTTTGTGGGGACACTTTATCGTCCTATACTGATGAGCTGGTGCACCAGTTTTCGACCTTAGTTTTGACTGCACCATCGCATTCTATTCCTCAAACCTCGAACAGGTATTCTCAGATATGTGTGCCTTGGTGATCTTCAACGTGTGCCCGTGCAGTGCACTTGAAACTTGCTGCATGGGGCCGTTATCGATATAATTAGACCACAGATCGTCTTCTGGATTTTAAGTGGGCGAGGGTAGTCGCTCGCCATGTAATACACGATATTAAACCCAACTGTTGGCAAGAAAACGTTTCTCACTACCTTTACCTAGACTTTCCCAATGTGTGTGGTTTGGAAGAAGGTAAGGAAGTTGTGTGGCAAGTACGCTCCCGACCCAGCTCCTGTTTTGTGGGTTGCTGGTGACAGTTTTGCAGAACCTCTTCAAGTTGCCAAGGAAATAAGGAAATATCTTGTCTGTGTCTCCCAAGGGCTTCACCTCTGTCCCTCATTTCTTGTTTCTAAGTTTGCCAGGAATCAATCGCCCTTGGATTTTTCTTCTAATGGGA
This sequence comes from Cherax quadricarinatus, assembly GCF_038502225.1. Taxonomy (NCBI): domain Eukaryota; kingdom Metazoa; phylum Arthropoda; class Malacostraca; order Decapoda; family Parastacidae; genus Cherax; species Cherax quadricarinatus. Next base: position 66,780,259 of record NC_091294.1, on the reverse strand, counting down.
TGGTGCCTTATAACTTTTCCTCTCTGCTCTACACTTTCTGCTTGCCGGTCATCGGCAGCTGGGCCTCATGGTATTTATATCCGTATGCTACAGCATCTGCATTCTACAGCCCTTACAGTTCTTTTGCGTCTTTTCAATCTTGTTTGGATGTGAGGGGTTCCCCCCAACAATGGAAATCTGCCATTGTAATGCCATTACGAAGCCAGGCACTTCGGGGCATAATACCACTCACTATCGTACCATTGCTCTAACCAGTGTAATTTGCAAGGTGATTGAATGATTGGTGACTAGACGTCTGATATGCTATTTGGAGACTCGCGATAGTCTTTCTCTTCGTCAATATGGCTTTTGCAAAGGCCATTCTACTCCAGATCCCTTGCTCCAATTAGATACATGTGTGTGAAATGCATTTGGCAGTCTTTTTTGATCTCAAGAAGGCATATGACACCACTTGGCGGTATAATATCTTAGCATAGGCCCATCTTTTTGTTGTTACTTCCTACAAACGCTCACTTTTCAAAGCCCATAAAGTTTCACTTAAGTTTGTATTCCTAAATGAGTGCCTAAGTGAGTAGGTTGTACCGAAATCGTTACTGCAGAACAGGTTGGTCAGGTTGGCTGCTACACCGTTTGATCAACTACACAGGTTAGTCTGATGTCAGTTCTTCCACAGCGCCGACTGCATCTTGCTGCTGCCTGATGATACTGGTCCACTTCACTTATTGCGTCTGGTTGCTGCCTGGTGCTGCAGGCTAACTGTATTGACTGCATATGGCTGATGCCTGATGTTGCTCCACCACAATGCTGATTTTTTTCTGGCTGCTGCCTAATGCGGCTCTAAAGGAGGGGCTGGGATGTTGAGGCTCGAAAGGTCATTTGAAATTTCAGGGCTGCGCACTTCTGACAAGGCAGCTGTCTGGCTGATGCCTGATGCTGCTCTTCCACAGTGTTGACTGTCTCTTGGTGCTGCCAGTCACAGTCCAGCACAAACTTCTCAAACCCTCATTAAACCCGGCTTTTCTAACATTAACAAGAAATTGTGCTCCCATAATCTATCAAAGAGCAGGTATTACAAGTTGCTGATGAAAACTTTTACAAAAATTTCTAAACACTTTATCTGGCCAGGGATGAGAAAATCTGTGGTAGGCTCCATTAAGTGTTGCGACACTTGAAAGATAATTGGCTTAGCGCTTCTTTTTGATTATAATAATAATAATTGAAAGATAATAGGAAAGCCGAACCAGGTTAATAAGCGGGTTAACCTAGTTTGGATATCCAGTGGCTGTTTCGCTGAGAAAGGTAACTGCTAAAACACTAAAAATTGTTTGATAAAATGTTTCTCAGGGTAAGGTAACAATTTTACCTTAAAAATTTTCAATGAGGCTTTGTACTTAGGTATAAACCTGTTTATTTCTGTTTCATGACAACCATCCACAGTCACGGGAAACATTGGAAAGAGTTGATCAAATTGTAAAATCTATGTTAAGGTCATAGTGCCATGAATTTGAGAATTACCGTAATGAAGATATTCCTCTATTGTCGTTTGCCAAAGAAAGAGCGAGAAGAAATCTTTTAAGTAGTCAACTTCTGAGCTGAATTATGGCAAGAGGGCCTCTGGCTGAGTTAAAGGAGGCTTAGTTTGAGGATCCAAATCTCCTCTTTCCACTTTTCCATACACCATTTGAAAGAGATTGACCTTCATGTGCATTATGACTACACTGAATTTAAAGCGTAGTGCTTAACTCTTAATGAAAAGAAATAAATAAGGCAGCAGTTCTCAGGTCTTTTAACCCAGGTGGTTTGGTTATGACACGACGTCCAGTTCTAGGTCAGACCATGTGAGTACGATCTGAAGGACCTATAAATGTACAGGAAGAAAAGATGAGTGAATATAATTAAATGGTAGAAACACCTGTTATCCTAAAGATAGAATTACCGATAATATGCTAGGTGAAAGGACACATGTGCAACGAAACGTGACATCTTAATGTGGCAACGTTTCGCTTTCCAGGAGGATGACAGAGCTCCTGGAGAGCGAGACGTTGCCACAATAAAATGTCACATTACTTAGACATGTGTCTTTTTACCTAACACCTGTGTAATGTTTCTTAATATAGAGTTAGGCAGCAGTTCCTTCACAGTCACCCGAGTGTCCTCATGGGGTAGACGTAAGACTTGAGAACCATGAAATGTTAAGTAACTTGGTTAATTGTTACCAGATAACCAAGCATCTGATATTACCTTTATTAACCCTTTATTACCTTTATTAACCCTTTATTACCTTTATTAACCCTTTATTACCTTTATTAACCTTCTGAAACTGTCATTCTATGTCGATAAATTTTTGGAAAAAAAAAATTATTTTTTTCTTATGAAATGATAGAGAATCTTTTCCTGATGGTAATGACACCAAAGGTACGAAATCTGGTCGAAAACGCGCGGAATTACGCTCCCGCGTAGCTAGTGGTCTTGGCGACATACGTATCGGCGATTTCGCCGACTTTGAGCCCTGTTTTTAGCCAATTCTGTTGTTCCAGTTGACCAAACTCATAGCTATTTCTTTAGAACTCCATTTTATCTATCAGTTGAGTATAAGAAATCGCCCATTTACCGATTTGAACTACTCAATAAAGTGGTCAGAAATTGGCAATTTGGCCAATTTCATGCAAATTAAAAAAGATGCCAATTTCAGAGTAGGGTTCAGAATAAACAATGTAGACATTCTTGGCACTAAAATAACATATCCTCTGTTCATTAGTCACGTCTTTAGGCCCCTCTTATGTTATTATTGCTTTCTATTTTGATTTTGATTTATACAAAAAAAATACAAAATTTACTGGTATGCAGACTAGTGCATTATTATTATTGTAAAAATGGTATAAATAATATCAGTGCACTAGGAAAGAATATTAGACTCCCCAGTTGACGTGTATTGGACATGTGGTGTGATTTGCTTACTCCTGAACATTTGTAAAAATCGAACATTTCCGCTACTTTGAGCTCAATTTCAAGGTCGTTTTCATCGTGAAAGTAATCAAAATCATCTCTATTTCTGTAATATGTTTTCCATTTTATCATCTGAGACCATGAAAACGAGAATACAACGATAAATACTATATGAAAATTCACCTCAAATTCGGCATTTTAATCCAAAAAACGATCAGTTTTTTTCTCATTACGCACTGTGTGCTGCAGGATTTTTTTTATGTGGTGTACACTGACCACAGACACATTCACACATTCACATGAGGGCCTACCATCTCTCTCCCGCTTGATTTGAAGCCGCTAGAATTTACGAGTATTAATACGTCGGAAACAGTGGCACGCAAGACGTATATATACGACGTAAACAGTCAAAAGGTTAATGATCACATCTAACTGCTAAATGACGTACTATAGTTATGTACTTTAGGTAAACATGACTGCAAGTTCGGATATCTGCTCCAGTTCAGCAGGCACATCACCTTGCAATATTGAAACAAGAAATTAACTTAGTTGTCAGTTATTATCTCATTGTATCATTTAAGTCCATGAGCCTCACCATACATTTGTTAACTCAAGCGACATGACATTAATGAGATGTACTCCTCATTAATTGCAAGATTGCAGTACATAAGTATTATTGTAGCATTAGGTAGGGCTACAGAAGTTACTAATATCTATGTACGTATGTGGTTCTTCATCTTGTACTTAAATATGTACTGCTCTGTGCATTTATAATTTTTACCAGTAGCGAGATATATAATGTTCTCTCACTCTTATGCAAACCTTTTCCAAAATGAATGGAGGGGCCGTAATAAGAGCTTATTAGAGTATTAACTAACTCGGACAGTTAGAGCAGAGAAATAAAAATTAATAATTCAATATTAATACATCCGTTGCCTTAGTGGGTCTGTGTGATTCCTTTTTCCAGCTAAGGTGTGTGTGTGGGGGGGAGAGGAGTGATGAACTGCAGCATCATAACAGAGGCAGAGATATGATCTGCCAGATCCGGCAGCCTGATATCAGGGTATCACATGTACCATACAACGACTACCATCATTCTACAGCATCTCTCTTCTACCAAGTTTGAAGCACCCAGCATCCGCCTCAGTGGGAAGAAACACGCTGGAGGGCTCGCCTCAACCACAGTCACACTGTAATTGTTACTCAGATTCGAATTGAAAAGTAATAATGATAGAAATAATATATCTACTGTTTTTAACCATTTAAACATTAATATGTGGGTTAATGGTGTTAAATGTGCACCCGCAAGTGATATTATTGTGTACTGAACAATGCTTTTTGCACTTCATCCCCGAGGGGATGTGTATAGTCCTTGTCTACCAGTTTTTATCAAGAGTTTACTAATTTTAAATTTAGTCTCTCTCTCTCTCTCTCTCTCTCTCTCTCTCTCTCTCTCTCTCTTTCTCTCTCTCTTTGTGTGTGTGTGTATATATATAATGTCGTGCCGAAAAAGATATATTTATTTATGTTAATGTAAAAATTAATAATTTTGTACCAAAAGAACTTTAGAAAACTTACCTAACCTAATAAGTGCAATTAATTTAGCTTAATCCAACTAAATAAATTTTAAGTGTACAATAATTTAATAATAAAGAAACACAATAATATGTTTTTAGTGTTAGCTTCAGAATGATTTTTTTTGTAAAATTATTGCATATACAAATTTTCACTTGCTTTATTCGGCAAGAAGAACGTAGCAATTACCTGAGAACTGGAGAGAGTGCGAGAGGTATATACCGTGAGAGGTGGTATAAACCTTGGTAATAAATACCGACAAGTTGGTTTAGAAAGGCACGTAAGCAAACACTATAACATATTTATTAGAAAACGTTTCGGTCCTGGGACCTTGATCACTTCTAACATACAGAGGTAGAAAGATATTATATATATAGGCGGAGAGTGAGGTGTGACGCACGTGACCTGAGGAATGTCATAAAAACATAAGAATGGAGGAACACTGTAGGCCTACTGGCCCATGCGAGGCAGGTCCTTATCATAGGTAGAGGACCTGCCTCGCATGGGCCAGTAAGCCTTCTACAGTGTTCCTCCATTCTTATGACATTCCTCAGGTCACGTGCGTCACACCTCACTCTCCGCCTATATATATAATGTCTTTCTACCTCTGTATGTTAGAAGTGATCAAGGTCCCAGGACCGAAACGTTTTCTAATAAATATGTTATAGTGTTTGCTTACGTGCCTTTCTAAACCAACTTGTCGGTATTTATTACCAAGGTTTATACCACCTCTCACGGTATATACCTCTCGCACTCTCTCCAGTTCTCAGGTAATTGCTACGTTCTTCTTGCCGAATAAAGCATGTGAAAATTTGTATATGCAATAATTTTGCAAAAAAAATCATTCTGAAGCTAACACTAAAAACATATTATTGTGTTTCTTTGAAAGTTAAGACACATGTGCAACATCTGGATATCTTTATTGTAGACGTTTCGCCATCCAGTGGCTTTATCAATACAGATTCTAGGACATAATAGGAAGACAGTAGAACTATATACAAAAGATGAGGTAATCAGTCCCTCGGCCTTGGAGTTCACAGCATCGGCCTCCAAGGCCGAGGGACTGATTACCTCATCTTTTGTATATAGTTCTGTCTTCCTATTATGTCCTAGAATCTGTATTGATAAAGCCACTGGATGGCGAAACGTCTACTACAATAAAGATATCCAGATGTTGCACGTGTGTCTTAACTTTCATATTGTCGGTATTTCATACCTTTCTTGCACAACTTGTCAGACACTGCAACATCATGGAATCTTGGTTCAGAGGACATCTACAAGACCTTCTTCACGGCTGCTGCAACTAACCCATCTCTTTGGGAAGGACCTACTTCCACTGGGGAATCCCGCCTACCAGTGACTGCCCTCGTCTGCTGCCCGTCCCTATCCACTGACGCCTATATAAACCGCCAGTCTTCTTGTCTTTGCTCCAGATTCTCCTCCACCACGATGCTGTGAACACTAACTCCAAGGCCGAGGGACTGATTACCTCATCTTTTGTATATAGTTCTACTGTCTTCCTATTATGTCCTAGAATCTGTATTGATAAAGCCACTGGATGGCGAAACGTCTACTACAATAAAGATATCCAGATGTTGCACGTGTGTCTTAACTTTCATATTGTCGGTATTTCATACCATTCTTGCACAACATTGTGTTTCTTTATTATTAAATTATTGTACACTTAAAATTTATTTAGTTGGATTAAGCTAAATTAATTGCACTTATTAGGTTAGGTAAGTTTTCTAAACCACCGTGAGAGGTATAAACTGCGAGAGGTATATTCAGTGCCAGGTGTAAATAATAATGGGAGCCCTTTGATTGAACTTTGTATAGAAAGGGGTTTAGTTATAGGTAATACATATTTTAAGAAAAAGAGGATAAATAAGTATACAAGATATGATGTAGGGCGAAATGACAGTAGTTTGTTGGATTATGTATTGGTAGATAAAAGACTGTTGAGTAGACTTCAGAATGTACATGTTTATAGAGGGGCCACAGATATATCAGATCACTTTCTAGTTGTAGCTACACTGAGAGTAAAAGGTAGATGGGATACAAGGAGAATAGAAGCATCAGGGAAGAGAGAGGTGAAGGTTTATAAACTAAAAGAGGAGGCAGTTAGGGTAAGATATAAACAGCTATTGGAGGATAGATGGGCTAATGAGAGCATAGGCAATGGGGTCGAAGAGGTATGGGGTAGGTTTAAAAATGTAGTGTTAGAGTGTTCAGCAGAAGTTTGTGATTACAGGAAAGTGAGTGCGGGAGGGAAGAGGAGCGATTGGTGGAATGATGATGTGAAGAGAGTAGTAAGGGAGAAAAAGTTAGCATATGAGAAGTTTTTACAAAGTAGAAGTGATGCAAGGAGGGAAGAGTATATGGAGAAAAAGAGAGAGGTTAAGAGAGTGGTGAAGCAATGTAAAAAGAGAGCAAATGAGAGTGGGTGAGATGTTATCAACAAATTTTGTTGAAAATGAGAAAAAGTTTTGGAGTGAGATTAACAAGTTAAGGAAGCCTAGAGAACAAATGGATTTGTCAGTTAAAAATAGGAGAGGAGAGTTATTAAATGGAGAGTTAGAGGTATTGGGAAGATGGAGGGAATATTTTGAGGAATTGTTAAATGTTGATGAAGATAGGGAAGCTGTGATTTCGTGTATAGGGCAAGGAGGAATAACATCTTGTAGGAGTGAGGAAGAGCCAGTTGTGAGTGTGGGGGAAGTTCGTGAGGCAGTAGGTAAAATGAAAGGGGGTAAGGCAGCCGGGATTGATGGGATAAAGATAGAAATGTTAAAAGCAGGTGCGGATATAGTTTTGGAGTGATTGGTGCAATTATTTAATAAATGTATGGAAGAGGGTAAGGTACCTAGGGATTGGCAGAGAGCATGCATAGTTTCTTTGTATAAAGGCAAAGGGGACAAAAGAGAGTGCAAAAATTATAGGGGGATAAGTCTGTTGAGTATACCTGGTAAAGTGTATGGTAGAGTTATTATTGAATGAATTAAAAGTAAGACTGAGAATAGGATAGCAGATGAACAAGGAGGCTTTAGGAAAGGTAGGGGGTGTGTGGACCAGGTGTTTACAGTGAAACATATAAGTGAACAGTATTTAGATAAGGCTAAAGAGGTCTTCGTGGCATTTATGGATTTGGAAAAGGCGTATGACAGGGTGGATACGGGGGCAATGTGGCAGATGTTGCAGGTGTATGGTGTAGGAGGTAGGTTACTGAAAGCAGTGAAGAGTTTTTACGAGGATAGTGAGGCTCAAGTTAGAGTACATAGGAAAGAGGGAAATTATTTCCCAGTAAAAGTAGGCCTTAGACAGGGATGTGTGATGTCACCGTGGTTGATTAATATATTTATAGATTGGGCTGTAAGAGAAGTAAATGCGAGGGTCTTGACAAGAGGCGTGGAGTTAAAAGATAAGGAATCACACATAAAGTGGGAGTTGTCACAGTTGCTCTTTGCTGATGACACTGTGCTCTTGGGAGATTCTGAAGAGAAGTTGCAGAGATTGGTGGATGAATTTGGTAGGGTGTGCAAAAGAAGAAAATTAAAAGTGAATACAGGAAAGAGTAAGGTTATGAGGATAAAAATATTAGGTGATGAAAGATTGGATATCAGATTGGAGGGAGAGAGTATGGAGGAGGTGAATGTATTCAGATATTTGCGAGTGGACGTGTCAGCGGATGGGTCTATGAAGGATGAGGTGAATCATAGAATTGATGAGGGGAAAAGGGTGAGTGGTGCACTTAGGAGTCTGTGGAGACAAAGAACTTTGTCCTTGGAGGCAAAGAGGGGAATGTATGAGAGTATAGTTTTACCAACACTCTTATATGGGTGTGAAGCATGGGTGATGAATGTTGCAGCGAGGAGAAGGCTGGAGGCAGTGGAGATGTCATGTCTGAGGGCAATGTGTGGTGTGAATATAATGCAGAGAATTCGTAGTTTGGAAGTTAGGAGGAGGTGCGGGATTACCAAAACTGTTGTCCAGAGGGCTGAGGAAGGGTTGTTGAGGTGGTTCGGACATGTGGAGAGAATGGAGCGAAACAGAATGACTTCAAGAGTGTATCAGTCTGTAGTGGAAGGAAGGCGGGGTAGGGGTCGGCCTAGGAAAGGTTGGAGGGAGGGGGTAAAGGAGGTTTTGTGTGCGAGGGGCTTGGACTTCCAGCAGGCGTGTGTGAGCGTGTTTGATAGGAGTGAATAGAGACGAATGGTTTTTAATACTTGACGTGCTGTTGGAGTGTGAGCAAAGTAACATTTATGAAGGGATTCAGGGAAACCGGCAGGCCGGACTTGAGTCCTGGAGATGGGAAGTACAGTGCCTGCACTCTGAAGGAGGGGTGTTAATGTTGCAGTTTAAAAACTGTAGTGTAAAGCACCCTTCTGGCAAGACAGTGATGGAGTGAATGATGGTGAAAGTTTTTCTTTTTCGGGCCACTCTTCCTTGGTGGAAATCGGCCAGTGTGATAATAAAAAAAATATATATGTACAGTCAATTATATACAGTGAGAGGTATATATAAGCACATTCCTGTATGAGATGCAGGAGTGACTTACTTAAGGAGTTTACATCTTCCTAGTTATGTACTTTACTCCAGTAACTGGCATTATTTGCATCTGCATGTGACTTGCATAAGAGTGTTGGAGTCAGTACTTAATTGTATGTCTTGGCAGATGCAGTGTGTCCTTCCAGGGGAGTGTCTGCCTCATGTTACTTAGTGTGTTGACCCTGAATGGTTTGCTGCCTGCTGCTCCGTAGTACTGTGTCCTGCTGCTGCCTGATGCTGCTGCTCCGTAGTACTGTGTCCTGCTGCTGCCTGATGCTGCTACTCCGTAGTACTGTGTCCTGCTGCTGCCTGATGCTGCTACTCCGTAGTACTGTGTCCTGCTGCTGCCTGATGCTGCTGCTCCGTAGTACTGTGATGCTGCTGCCTGATGCTGCTGCTCCGTAGTACTGTGTCCTGCTGCTGCCTGATGCTGCTGCTCCGTAGTACTGTGATGCTGCTGCCTGATGCTGCTGCTCCGTAGTACTGTGTCCTGCTGCTGCCTGATGATGCTCCTCCACAGTACTGTGTCCTGCTGCCAGATGATGTTCCTCCACATCACTGTATCCTCCTGCTGCCTGATGCTCTTTCACAGTACTGTGTCCTGTTGCTGCCAGATGATGCTCCTCAACCGTACTGTGTCCTGCTGCTGACTGATGATGCTCCTCCACAGTACTGTGTTATGTTGCTGCCTGATTTTCCTTCACAGTACTGTGTCCTGTTGCTGCCTGATGATGCTAATCCACAGTACTGTGTCTTGCTACCTGATGATGCTCCTTCACAGAAGTGTGTACTGTTGCTTCCAGAGGATGCTCCTCCACAGTACTGTCCTGTTGCTGCTTGATGTGTCCTGCTGCTGCCTGATGATGCTCCATCACAGTACTGTGTTCTGTTGCTGCTTGATGCTCCTTCACAGTACTGTGTCCTGCTGCTGCCTGATGATTCTCCTCGACAGAACTGTGTCTTGCTGCTTGATGATGCTCCTTCACAGTACTGTGTCATGCTGCCTGATGCTCCTTCACAGTACTGTGTCCAGCTGCCTGATGATGCTCCTTCACAGTACTGTGCCCTGTTGCTGCTTGATGATGCTCCTTCACAGTACTGTCCTGCTGCCTGATGCTCCACAGTACTGTCCTGCTTGATGATGCTCCTTCACAGTACTGTGTCCTGCTGCTGCTTGTTGATGCTCCTTCACAGTACTGTCCTGCTCCTGCTTGATGCTCCTTCACAGTACTGTGTCTTGCCTGATGATGCTCCTTCACAGTACTGTCCTGCTTGATGCTCCTTCACAGTAATGTCTTGCTGTCTGATGATGCTCCTTCACAGTACTGTGTCCTGTTTCTGCCTGATGATGCTCCTCCACAGTACTGTGCCCTGTTGCTGCCTGTTGACGCTCCTTCAAAGTACTGTGTCCTGTTGCTTCCAGAAGATGCTCCTCCACAGTACTGTGTCCTGTTGCTGCTTGATATGTCCTGCTGCTGCTTGATGCTCCCTGAGAGTACTGTGTCCTGTTGCTGCCTGATGACGCTCCTTCACAGTACTGTGTCCTGCTGCCTGATGATGCTCCTTCACAGTACTGTGTCCCGTTGCTGCCTGATGACGCTCCTTCACAGTACTGTCCTGCTGCCTGATGCTCCTTCACAGTACTGTCATGCTGCTTGATGATGCTCCTTCACAGTACTGTGTCCTGTTGCTGCTTGATGATCCTTCACAGTACTGTCCTGTTTGATGATGCTCCTTCACAGTACTGTCCTGCCTGATGCTCCTTCACAGTAATGTCATACTGCTTGATGCTCCTTCACAGTACTGTGTCCTGTTGCTGCTTGATGATGCTCCTTCACAGTACTGTGTCGTGCTGCTGCTTGATGATGCTCCTTCACAGTACTGTGCTGATGCTTGATGCTCCTTCACAGTACTGAGCTGCTTGATGCTCCTTCACAGTACTGTGACCTGCTGCTTGATGCTCCTTCACAGTTCAGTCTTGCTGCCTGATGCTCCTTCACAGTACTGTCCTGGTGCTCCCTGATGACGCTCCTTCACAGTACTGTGCCCTGCTGCTGCTTGATGCTCCTTCACAGTGCTGTAATACTGCCTGATGATGCTCCTTCGCAGTACTGTCTTGCTGTCTGATGATGCTCCTTCACAGTACTGTCTTGCTGCCTGATGATGCTCCTTCACAGTACTGTCCTGCTGCTGCCTGATAATGCTCCTTCACAGTACTGTGTCCTGCTGCCTGATGCTCCTTCACAGTACTGTGTCCTGCTGCCTGATGATGCTCCTTCACAGTATTGTCCTAGTGCTGCCTGATGCTCCTTCACAGTACTGCCCTGCTGCTACCTAATGATGCTCCTTCACAGTACTGTGTCCTGCTGACTGATGATGCTCCTTCACAGTACTGTCCTGCTGCTGCTTGATGCTCCTTCACAGTACTGTGTCCTGCCTGATGCTCCTTTACAGTACTGTGTCCTGCTTGATGCTCACAGTACTGTGTCCTGTTCCTGCCAGATGATGCTCCTCCACAGTACTGTCCTGTTGCCTGATGTTGCTCCTTCACAGTACTGTGTCTTGCTGCTGCATGATGATGCTCCTCCACAGTACTGTCCTGTTGCTGCCTGATGATGCTCCTTCACAGTATTGTGTCCTGTTGCTGCTTGATGTGTCCTGCTGCTGCCTGATGATGCTCCTTCACAGTACTGTGTTCTGTTGCTGCTTGATGCTCCTTCACAGTACTGTGTCCTGCTGCTGCCTGGTGATTCTCCTCCACAGAACAGTGTCCTGCTGCTTGATGATGCTCCTTCACAGTACTGTGTCATGCTGCCTGATGATGCTCCTTCACAGTACTGTGTCCAGCTGCCTGATGCTCCTTCACAGTACTGTGCCCTGTTGCTGCTTGATGATGCTCCTTCACAGTACTGTCCTGCTGCCTGATGATGCTCCTTCACAGTACTGTGCCCTGTTGCTGCTTGATGATGCTCCTTCACAGTACTGTCCTGCTGCCTGATGATGCTCCACAGTACTGTCCTGCTTGATGCTCCTTCACAGTACTGTGTCCTGCTGCTGCTTGTTGATGCTCCTTCACAGTACTGTCCTGCTCCTTCTTGATGCTCCTTCACAGTACTGTGTCCTGCTGCTGCCTGATGATTCTCCTCCACAGAACTGTGTCCTGCTGCTTGTTGATGCTCCTTCACAGTACTGTCATGCTGCCTGATGATGCTCCTTCACAGTACTGTGTCCAGCTGCCTGATGATGCTCCTTCACAGTACTGTGCCCTGTTGCTGCTTGATGATGCTCCTTCACAGTACTGTCCTGCTGCCTGATGATGCTCCACAGTACTGTCCTGCTTGATGATGCTCCTTCACAGTACTGTTTCCTGCTGCTGCTTGTTGATGCTCCTTCACAGTACTGTCCTGCTCCTGCTTGATGCTCCTTCACAGTACTGTGTCCTGCTCCTGCTTGATGCTCCTTCACAGTACTGTGTCCTGCTGCCTGATGATGCTCCTTCACAGTACTGTCCTGCTTGATGCTCCTTCACAGTACTGTGTCCTGTCTGATGATGCTCCTTCATAGTACTGTCCTGCTGCTGCTTGATGATGCTCCTTCACAGTACTGTGTCCTGCCTGATGCTCCTTCTCAGTACTGCGTCCTGCTGCCTGATGCTCCTTTACAGTACTGTGTCCTGCTTGATGCTCCCTCACAGTACTGTGTCCTGTTGCTGCCAGATGATGCTCCTCCACAGTACTGTGTCCTGTTGCCTGATGTTGCTCCTTCACAGTACTGTGTCTTGCTGCTGCCTGATGATGCTCCTCCACAGTACTGTCCTGTTGCTGCCTGATGATGCTCCTCCACAGTACTGTCCTGTTGCTTCCGGATGATGCTCCTTCACGGTATTGTCCTGTTGCTGCTTGATATATCCTGCTGCTGCCTGATGATGCTCCTTCACAGTACTGTCTTGTTGCTTCTTGATGCTCCTTCACAGTACTGTGTCCTGCCTGATGATGCTCCTTCGCAGTACTGTGTCCTGCTGCCTGATGATTCTCCTTCACAGTACTGTCCTGCTACTTGATGCTCCTTCACAGTACTGTGTCCTGCTTGATGATGCTCCCTCACAGCACTGTGTCCTGCTGCCTGATGATGCTCATTCACAGTACTGTGTCCTGCTGCCTGATGCTCATTCACAGTACTGTGTCCTGCTGCTGCCTGATGATGCTCCTTCACAGTACTGTCCTGCTGCTGCCTGATGCTCCTTCACAGTACTGTGCCCTGCTGCTGCCTGATGATGCTCCCTCACAGTACTGTGTCCTGCCTGATGATGCTCCTTCATAGTGTGTCCTGCTTGATGATGCTCCTTCACAGTACTGTGTCCTGCTGCCTGATGATGCTCCTTCACAGTACTGTGTCCTGCTTGATGCTCATTCACAGTACTGTCCTGCTGCCTGATGCTCCTTCACAGTACTGTCCTGCTGCCTGATGATGCTCCTTCACAGTACTGTGTCCTGCTGCTGCCTGATGATGCTCCTTCACAGTACTGTGTCCTGCTGCCTGATGCTCCTTCACAGTACTGTGCCCTGCTGCTGCCTGATGATGCTCCTTCACAGTACTGTGTCCTGCCTGATGATGCTCCTTCACAGTACTGTGTCCTGCTTGATGATGCTCATTCACAGTACTGTGTCCTGCTGCCTGATGCTCATTCACAGTACTGTGTCCTGCTGCCTGATGATGCTCCTTCACAGTACTGTCCTGCTTGATGATGCTCATTCACAGTACTGTCCTGCTGCCTGATGCTCCTTCACAGTACTGTGTCCTGCTGCCTGATGATGCTCCTTCACAGTACTGTGTCCTGCTGCTGCCTGATGATGCTCCCTAACAGTACTGTGTCCTGCTGCCTGATGCTCCTTCACAGTACTGTGCCCTGCTGCTGCCTGATGATGCTCCTTCACAGTACTGTGCCCTGCTGCTGCCTGATGATGCTCCTTCACAGTACTGTCCTGCTTGATGATGCTCATTCACAGTACTGTGTCCTGCTGCTGCCTGATGATGCTCCTTCACAGTACTGTGTCCTGCTGCCTGATGCTCCTTCACAGTACTGTCCTGCTTGATGCTCATTCACAGTACTGTCCTGCTGCCTGATGCTCCTTCACAGTACTGTCCTGCTGCCTGATGATGCTCCTTCACAGTACTGTGTCCTGCTGCTGCCTGATGATGCTCCCTCACAGTACTGTGTCCTGCCTGATGCTCCTTCACAGTACTGTCCTGCTGCCTGATGCTCCTTCACAGTACTATCCTGCTTGATGCTCATTCACAGTACTGTGTCCTGCTGCCTGATGCTCCTTCACAGTACTGTGTGTGATGACGCTCGTGTACTGTCTGATGATGCAGTACTGTGCCCTCTGCCTGATGCTCCTTCACAGTACTGTCCTGCTTGATGATGCTCATTCGCAGTACTGTGTCCTGCTGCCTGATGCTCCTTCACAGTACTGTGTCCTGCTGCCTGATGCTCCTTCACAGTACTGTGTCCTGCTGCTGCCTGATGATGCTCCTTCACAGTACTGTGCCCTGCTGCTGCCTGATGATGCTCCCTCACAGTACTGTCCTGCCTGGTCCTGCTGCTGCCTGATGATGCTCCTTCACGGTACCATCTACACGGTAATTAACCATGCACGAAATTACTCCATGCCTTTTGCCTGATGCTCGCTTCACGGTCATTTGTCACCAACCGATTAACACATTCTGGTACTTTGTCCTGCTGCCTGATGCCTTCACCAGGTACTGTCCTGCTGCCTGATGATGCTCGCTTCACGGTACTGTGTCCTGCTGCCTGATGATGCTCCTTCACGGTACTGTGTCCTGCCATGATGCTCTTCCTGACGTTGCACAACGATACGCTGCGATGTCGCCCCCACGGTGCCGTAATCATAGCGGTCAACCATTCACGTGCTGTGTCTGCTGCCTGATGGTGCAGCTGCCAATGGTGTCACTGGCAGTGATTAACATTCCTGGTACTGTCCTCAACACTGATGCTCTCACGCACACGGTACTGTGTCCTGCTCACTCCTGATGATGCTCCTTCTGGTGCCTGTGTCCTGCTGCCTGATGATCTCCCCTAACGGTACTGTATAGTATATGCAGTCTTCACGGTATGTTCCTGCTGCTGCCTGATGATGCTCCTTCACGGTACTGTGCCTGCCTTTGCCTGATGATGCTCTTTGTGCTGTCCTGCGCGCTGTTATCCTTCACGGTGCCTGGCCAATCGCAACGCCTGATGATGCTCAGCTACCGGTGCTGTCTGTAACGATGCTCATTCGCGGTGCTGACCTTTCACTGCCTGGTGCTCGCTTCCTGGTACTGTAATCGCCTTGCGCCAGATGCTCGCTTCACGGTGCTGTGTCCTGCTATGCTGCCTGATGATGCTCCTCACCGGTGCTGTGTCCCACCTGATGCTCCATCACGGTACTGTCCTGCCTTCCTGATGTCCTTCACGGTATTTCTTGTGATGCTCATTCACAGTGCGTCCATACTGCCTGATATCTTGCAGTACTGGCGTGCGCTGATGTCGCTTCACGGTACTGTGTGCCGCGCTGCCTGATGATGCTCATGCTGATACTGTAGCACTGCTGCTGCCTGATGATGTCGCCACGGTTGCTGTCGCCTGATGCCTTCACGGTACCAGTAAATACTGCTGCTGTGCTCCTTCGGTACTGTCGCAATAATGCCCATTCACGAGTGCGTCCTGCGCCTGATGTCCTCACGGTACTTTGTCTGCTGATAACTCCTTCACGGTACTGTCCTGCTGCCCTAATGCTCATTCACGGTACCTGTCCTGTTTTGATATTTCATTCACAGTGCACAGCATCGCACTAACACCGCTGATGTGCTCGTTCACAGTACCTGTCCTGTGATGATGCTCGTTCGCGATGCGCAATGCCATGCTGCCTGATGCTCTTCACGGTACGTGTCCTGTATACAATGTCCTTTACAGTACTGTGTCATAACAGCACGATGCTCCTTCACGTTTTCGTGTCCTCCCCACGTGATGATGCTCCCTTCGCAGTGCTGTGTCCTGCTGCTGCTGATGATGCGCCCTCACGGTGCTGTGTCATGCCTGATGTAAGCTTCACGGTACTGTCTTGCTGCTGATGCTCCTTCACAGTACTATCTTCTTGATGCTCATTCAGTACTGTGTCCGCTAACGCCTGAGTGCCACTCCGCAGTGACTGTGTCTGCAGTCTCCTTCACGGTACTGTGTCCTGCTGCTGCCTGATGATGCTCCTTCCGTGCTGTGCCTGCTGCCTGATGATGCTCATACGGTCTGTCCTGCCTGGTGCTCCTTCACGGTGCACTGTGTCCTGCTGCCTGATGCTCCTTCACGGTACTGTCACTGGCAATGTTATTCACGGTACTGTCCTGCGCGCAATTATCTCCACGAAATTGCCTGTCTGCCTGATGCTCTTCGATGCTGTCCTGCCTAATGCTCCTTCACAGTACTATCCTGTTTGATGCTCATTCACAGTACTGTGTCCTGCTGCCTGATGACGCTCGTTCACAGTACTGTCCTGCTTGATGCTCGTTCGCGGTGCCTGTGCCATGCGCCTGATGTCGCCTTCACCGGTATAACGTCCTGCTGCCTGATGTCCTTCGCAGTACTGTGTCCTGCTGCCTGATGTCGCCACCGGTACTGTGTCTGCTGCTGCCTGGTATTTTTTCCTGCAATGCTGTCCTGCTGCGATATTCCCTCCGCGGTACGTCTGCTGCCTGATGTCGCTACGGTGCTGTCGTTGCTCGCCTGATGTCGCCACGGTACTGTGTCCTGCTGCTGCTGATGATGCTCTTCGCAGTGCTGTTGCCTGCTGCTGTACAGTGGTGCTCCTCACGGCCGCTGTCACCTTACAGTGTCGCTTCACCGGTTGCGCCTCGCGCTTGCACCGTTATAAGCTACTGAGTATATCACCTGTTGATGTAAATTTCACAGTACTGTCCTGCTGCCTGATGCTCCTTCCCAGTACTGTCATAACAGCACAGTGGTGTAACTGCACAGTACTGTGTCTGCTTGATGCTCATTCACAGTGCTGTGTCCTGCTGCCCTGATGATGTCCTTCACCAATAGTGTCCCCTAGCAGTGATACTCATTTCACAGTACTGTCCTGCACTGATGTCTTACCAGTACTGTGTCACTGCTGCCTGATGATGCTCATTATTACATTACCATCATCCTGCTGCTGCCCTGATGATGCTCCTAACAATTTTTCATGTCCTGCTGCCTGATGCTCTGTGCAGTACTGTACCCTGCTGCCTGATGATGCTCCCTTCCAGTACTGTGCCCTGCTGCTGCCTGATGATGCTCCTTTCAGTGCTGTCCTGCTGCGCAGTGCTCCTTCACGTACTGTGTCCTGCTGCCTGATGATGCTCCTTCACGGTGCTGTCCTGTGATGCTCATTCGCGGTGCTGTGCCCTGCTGCCTGATGCTCCTTCACGCGTTGCTGGCAATCGCCAACGCCTGATGCTCCTTCACAGTGCCAGCTCCTGCTGCCGCCGCGGTCTTCCTCTGTGCTGTCCTGCTGCTGCCTGATGCTCCTCACGGTACTGTCACGCAGTCTCATGCGGTACTGTCGTGCTGCGCTGATGCTCCCTTCCGCAGTACTGCGATGCTGCTGTTCGATGATGCTCCTTCACGGTACTGTGCCTGCTGCCTGATGCTCCCCTCACGGTACTGTGTCTGCCTGATGTCCTTCACGAGTACTGTCCATATACCTGATGCTCCTTCACAGTGCTATCATAACGGTGTGTAATTTCTGGTATATTCATAACGCCTGATGCTCCTTACAGAACTGTGTCCACTGCCACCTGATGCTCCTTCCACCCAGTGCTGTGTCTGCCTGATGCTCCTTGTGCTGTTGATCTATGCTGCTAGTTGATGCTCCTTCACGAGGTACTGACACCCTGCTGCTGCTGATGATGCTCCTTCCACAGTACTGTGTCCTCACCTGATGCTCCTTCACAGTACTGTGTCCATACCTGATGCTCCTTCACGGTACTGTGTCAGCAATGCTCATTCACGGTGCTGTCCTGCTGCCTGATGTTCACTTCACGGTATATTCAGCTACGCCTGATCAACCACCACGGTACCGTGACCTGCTGCGCCTAATGTCGCGCGTTTATCCTGTTTGTTCATTCACGATGCAATAATCTGCCTTCTGATGACGCTCGTTCACGGTACTGTCCTGCGATGATGCTCTGTTCGCGGTACTGTTGCCATGCTGCGCCTGATGCTCCTTCACGTACTGTTGTCCTGCTGCCTGATGCTCCTTCACGGTACACATGTCCTGCTGCCTGATGCTCCTTCACGGTACTGTGTCCTGCCGCCGCCTGGTGATGCTTCCTCACGATGCTGTCCTGCTGCTTGCCAGATGCTCCCTCGGTGCAGCATCCTGCTGCGATGCTCCTTCACGGTACTGTCGTGCTGCCGCCTGTTCTCCTTCGCACAGTACTGTAAATCTGCTGCTGCCTGATGATGCTCGCCTTCACGGTACGTGCCTCTGCTGCCTGAAGTGATGCTCCCCTCACAGTACTGTCACCTGATGCTCGCTGCAATTACTGTGTCCTGCGCAATGCTCCTTCGCATGCTGTGTCCTGCTGCTGCCCCAATTGATGTCGCTATGATACTTTATTTTTCTGCTGCCTGATGATGTCCTTCACCAGTACAATCGCCACTTACAGTGATGCTCCCTTCACGGTGCTGTCATAACATACAGTGCTCATTACGGTACTGTATGTGATGCCCATTCACAGTACCTAATCATAACGCCTGATGTCGCTTCACCCAATTTTGTCCTGCTAACCTGATGATGCTCACTTCGCAGTGCCAATAATGTCCTGCTGCTGATGATGCTCCTTCACAGTACTGTGTCTGCCTGATATCTTCACGGTACTGTGATGCTGCCTGATGATATCGCTACGATGCTGTGTCCTGCTCAGTATCATTCACTGCAGTACTGTGTCCTGCTGCTGATGATGCTCCATCACAATAGTGTCCTGCTTGATGATGCTCATTCACGGTACTGTCCTGCCTGATGCTCCTTCACGATGCACTGTGTCCTGCTGCTGATGATGCTCGCTTCCTGATGCACTGTGTCCTGCTGCTGCCTGATGATGCTCCCTAACAATGCCTCAATCCCACTGCTGCTGCAGTGTCGCTGCTGAGTACTGTTTGCTGCTGCCTGGTGATGCTCCTTCACCAGTGCTGTAGCCCTGCTGCTGCCTGATGATGCTCCTTTACCAGTACTGTCATGCTGCTGATGCTCCATACTAGTACTGTGTCCTGCTGCCTGATGATGCTCCCGCTACCCAGTACTATCCTGTGATGATGCTCATTTTACAGTACTGTGCCCACCTGCTGCCTGATGCTCCTTCCACAGTACTGTGTCCTGCTGCTAGTGATGCTCCTTCCACAGTACTGTGTCCTGCTGCCTGGTGATGCTTCCTCACAGTACTGTCACTGCTGCCTGATGCCCTCACAGTACTGTGTCCTGCTGAAAGTTCTCCTTCACGGTGCATCGTGCTGCTGATGCTCCTTGCATTTGTGTCTCCATGCTGCTGCCTGATGATGCTCCTTCCTGATACTGTACCCCCTGCTGCTGCCTGATGATGCTCCTCACGGTACTGTGTGTCTGCCTGATGTCGCTACGAGTACTGCTCGCCTTGCCTGATGCTCGCTTCCACATTTATCACCGCTTGATGCTCATTCTGATGGTGTGGTCCTGCCTGATTCTTCCTTCACGGTACTGTGTCGCTCATGATGCTCCTTCACGGTACTGTGTCTGCACCTGATATCATGCGGTACTGGCCTTTATACTGCTGCTGATGATGCTCCACTTCACGTTGCTGTCGCGCGCAGTGTCGCTACGGTACTGTAATACGCACTGATATCGCTACGGTGCTGTGTCTGCTTAATGCCCATTCACAGTACTGTCCTGCGCCTGATGCTCCT
Organism: Cherax quadricarinatus; assembly: GCF_038502225.1. Classification (NCBI taxonomy): domain Eukaryota; kingdom Metazoa; phylum Arthropoda; class Malacostraca; order Decapoda; family Parastacidae; genus Cherax; species Cherax quadricarinatus. The sequence continues at coordinate 66,760,215 of NC_091294.1, read as the reverse complement.
TCTGATGCCTGTCGCTGCGCAGTGCTCCATGCACGGTGCTGCGTGTCCTGCTGCGCCTGATGATGCTCCTTGCGGTACTGACGGTGCCCTGCTGCTGCCTGATGATTCAACTCTTTCACGGTACTGTGTCCTGCCTGATGATGTCCTTCACATTTAATCACCTGCTGCCTGATGCTCCTTCACGGTGCTGTGTCCATAACTGATGCTCATTCGAGTACAATGATATGCTGCCTGATGCTCCTTCAGTCACGCCTTCCATAACGCCTGATGCTGCTTCACGCAGTACTGTGTGCTGCTGCTGCCTGGAGATGCTTCACTCAGTACTGTCCTGCTGCTGCCTGGTGATTATCGCTTTGGTGTATCACCTTCGCGATGGTAACCTCTGCGTTATACCATAGCGGTGTTGTACCGCTATGTTTGTGCGTATGCGTGATATATCTTAGTGTCCATGATGATTATCTTCTGATGTGTCTGCTGATGATTATCTTGCAGTGTATCTGTGATGTATTCTGGTGTCATATACTTGGTGTCATTCATTTTGTGTCCTGCTACTGATGTCATTCACAGTGCTGTCCCTGCCTGATGATGCTCCTTCACAGTGTCCTGCTGAAGATGCTCCTTCTGAGTACTGTCCATAACGATGATGTGTTCACAGTACTGTCCTGCTACCATCCTGACGATGCTCATTCACAGTACTGTGTCTCTTGTGATATATTCACCAGTACTGTCCTGTGATGATGCTCCCTCTCAGTACTGTCCTGCTGTGATCGCTCCCTCACAGTACTGTCTGCTGCGTGCTCCTCGTGCTGTCCTCCTGCCTGATGATGGCATCAAACGCAGTGCTGTGTTCTTAGCAATGCTCATTTTACTGAATGCTGTTTTCCGCTACAGATGATTATGCTCATTCACAGTGCTATCACACTTTGATGATGCTCATTCACAGTCTTTGTCTGCGATGATGCTCCCTCCTGGTGCTGTGTCTGTGCTGGCTTGATGATGCTCCTCACAGTACTGTGTCCTGCTGCTGCCTGAGAGATGCTCAGCCCAAAGTGCTACTGTATCACCTTCTGCTTGATGTCCTCACAGTACTGTCCTGCCTGCTGCCTGATGATGCTCCCCTCACGGTACTGTCTCTGCTGCTGCTGGTGATGCTCCTCCTGATGCTGTGTGTCCTGCTGCTGCCTGTGATGCTCCCTCACAGTGCTGTCCTGTGCTGCTGCTAGTGGTGCTCCCTCACAGTACTGTGTCCTGCTGCTGCCTGATGATGCTCCCTCACAGTACTGTGTCCTGGTGCTGCCTGATGATGCTCCCTCACAATGCTGTGTCCTGCTGATGCCTGATGATGTTCCCTCACAGTACTGTGTCCTGCTGCCTGATGAGTGCTCCTTCTGGTACTGTCCTGCTGCTGATGATGCTCCTTCACAGAAGTACTGTCCATATTTGCTCATTCACAGTACACTAGTGTCCTGCTACTGTTGCTCCTTCACGGCTCGTGTCCTGCTGCTGCCTGATGCTCCCTCATAGTGCTGTGTCCTGCTGCTACCTGATGAAGTGCTCCCCTCACAGTGCTGTGTCCCATACGCTGCTAATCTGATGATGTCCTCTGTGCTGTGTCCTGCTGCCTGATGTTTTCTCACGAGAGTACCACTTTGTCCTGCTGCTGCCTGATGATGCTCCCTTTCACAGTACTGTCGCGCCCTGCACCTGATGATGCTCCTCACAGTACCAACGTCACTGCTCACTGCCTGTGATGCTCTACTCACAGTACTGTGTCCTGCCTGTTGCCTGATGATCTAACCCTCTGCAGTGCTGTGTCCTGCTGCTGCTGATGATGCTCCCTGCAGTGCTGTGTCCTGCTGCTGCCTGATGATGCTCCCTCCACGGTACTGTGTCCTGCTGCTCCTGTTGAGTGCTCCCTCCCACCCAGTACTGTGTCCTGCTGCTGCCTACAGTGATGCTCCCTCACAGTACTGTCCTGTTTGCACAGTTAGTGTCTATTCCTGGTGCTGTGTCTGTAACGCCTGATGAGTGCTCCTCACAGTACTGTCACCGCTACCTGATGGTGCTCCCCTCGCGGTGCTGTGTCCTGCTGCTGCCTGATGATGCTCCCTCACGGTACCATGTGTCCCTGCTGCTGCCTGATGATGTCCCTCACTGGTGCTGTGTCCTGCTGCTGCTGATGATCGCCCCTCACGGTACGCCTTTGTGTCCTGCTGCTGCCTGATGATCTCCCTCCACGGTACTGTGCCTGCCAACTGCCTGATGATGTCCTTCTGGTGTAACATCTTGCTGCACGCGCAGTAGTGCTCCTTCACCAGTGCTGTCATAGCGGTTGCCATTCACGGTATGATATACCGCCTGATGCTCATGCAGCTCTGTGTCCTGCTGCTGTGTTCCCCTCACGGTACTGTGTCCTGCTGCCTGATGATGCTCCTCCACAGTACTGTGTCCTGCTGCATAGCCCACAGTGCTCCTCACACAGTACCAGTAATACCTGCCTGTTGCCTGATGATGCTCCCTCACAGTGCTGTGTCCTGCTTCTGCCTGATGATGCTCCTCACGGTACTGTGTCCACTGCACTGCTACAGTGGTGCTCCTCACGGTACTTTCTGCTTCTGCACATATGATGTTCTTCCCTCACGGTGCTGTGTCCTGCCTTTCTTACCAGTGATGCTCCTCACAGTGCATGTGCTGCTATGATGATGTCCTTCACAGTGTCACCTGCTGGTGCCTGATGATGCTCCCTCACTTTACTGTGTCCTGCTTCTGCCTGATGATGCTCCCTTACAGTGCTGTGTCCTGCTGTGCTGATGTCCTCACCGTGCTGTGTCACTGCTGCTGCCTGATGAGTGCTCCTCACGGTACTGTGTCCTGCTGCTGCCTGATGATTATACCTCTGCAGTACTGTGTCCTGCTGCTGCCTGATGATAACCCCTCACAGTACTGTCCCTGCTGCCACAGTAGTGCTCCTTCACAGTGCTGTGTCCTGCTGCTGCTGATGATGCTCCCCTCACAGTGTGTCCTGGCTACCTTCCTGATGATGTCCCTCACAGTACCATGTCCTGCTGCCTTCCAGTGCTCCACTCACAGTGCTGTGTCCTGCTACTGCCTGATGATGACCCCTCCGCAGTGCTGTGTCATACCTGGTGCTCCTTCACGGTGCTACTGTATCTGCCTGATAATAAAGCTACGGTACTACTCCTGTGATGCTCATTCACGGTGCGTGATCACTGCTGCCTGATGCTCGCTTCTGAAATTGCACGTAGTGTCACCTGATGTCGCTTCTGATGCCTTCCCTGCTGCTGCCTGATGATGCTCCTTCACAGTACACAATGCCTGATGTCGCTTCACGGTGCTGTAATCATAACGCTGATGTCTTCACAGTACTGTGGTCATATGTCTTATTCACGGTACTGTCACCAACGCGCATGAAGTGTATTGCAGTACTGTCGCTGCTGATATTAACCATTACGGTACCGTGTCATGCTGCTGCCTGGTGATGTCGCTACGGTACGGTGCCATAACGCCTGATGATGCTCTTTCACGGTACTGTCATATACCAGTGATGTCATGCGGTACTGTCCCACTGCTGCGCAGTGCTCCTTCTGATACTGTGATACGCCATGATGCTCGCATTCCGCAATTGCTGTGTCCTGCTGCCTGATGCTCCTTCCGCAGTACTGTCATAACCTCCTGATGATGTCACGGTGCTGTATTCTTTGCTGCTGCCTCAGGTTCTTCTCCACAGGTACTGTCCATATGCTGCTGCCTGATGATGCATCGCTTTACCGTACCGCCATGGCAGTCTGATGCTCCTCGGTACTGTCATAGCAGTGTTCCGCCTTCACGGTACTGTGCCCTGCTGCCTGATGATGTCCCTTCACACGGTGCGCTGTCTGTACGATGATGCTCCATCACGGTATCTGCCCGATGTCGTTCACGGAAGTACTGTCATAGCCCTGATGCTCATTCACGAGTGCTGTACCTGCACTGATGTCATTTACAGTACTGTCACCTGCTGCAATGATGCTCCTTCTGTACTGTCCTGCCCTGATGATGTCCTTCACGGTACTGTGTCCTGTGATGTCTGTTCTGTTTTCAGTGTCCTGCTGCTGCTGATGATGTTTCATTCTGTTCACTGTCCTGCTGATGCTCATTCACCAGTACTGTCCTGTGATGCTCATTCCCCAGTACTGTCCTGCTGCTGCCTGATGCTCATTCTGATGCTGTGTCACCTTGATGATGCTCCTTCCTATTTTCATCATAACATTGATGCTCCTCTCCCAGTACTGTCCTGCTGTGATGCTCTCAGTACTGTCATAACAGCCGGTGCTCCTCACAGTGTGCTGATCCTGCTGCCTGATGATGCTCATTCGGTACTGTGTTTCTGTGATGTCATTCACCAGTACTGTTTTCCACTACTGTACCTGAATTATGCTCATTCACAGTGCTGTCATAACTGATGATGCTGTTCCTGATACTGTCTGGGCTGATGATGCTCCCTCACGGTACTGTGTCGTGCTGCTTGATGATGTCTCACGGTACTGACAATCCCCTGCTGCACTGCCTGAAGATGCTCCTTCACAGTACTGTGTCCTGCCCTGTGGTGCTCCCTCACAATTGCTGTCTGCTCTTTTACTTGGTGATGTCCTCACGGTGCTGGCTGTCCTGCTGCTGCTGCTGGTGATGCTCATACAGTGCCTGTGTCCTGCTGCTGCCTGCCAGGTGCTCCTCACGGTACTGTAATCACTGCCTGCTGCTTTGATGATGCTCACCTCACGTGCTGTGTTCCTGCTGCTGCCTGATGATGCTCCTCACGGTGCGTGTCTGCTGCTGCCTGATGATGCTCCTCACAGTACTGTCCTCACTGCTGATGATGCTCCTCACGGTACTGTGTCGCCAACATGATGATGCTCCTCGCAGTGCTGTGTCCTGGTGCGCCTGATGGTGCTCCTCACGGTGCTTTGTGTCCTGCCTTGCTCTGATGATTAGCCCTCACCGGTGCTGTGTCACTGCTGCTGCCTGGTGATGCTCCCCTCACGGTACTGTGTCACTGCTGCTGCCTGATGGTGCTCCCTCACGGTACCGGCGTCCTGCCGCTGCCTGCTTGATGCTCCCTCACACCAGTACTATTGTCCTGTTGCCTGATGATGCGCCATCACGATTGCTGTGATACCCTGCTGCCTGATGATGCTCCCTCTCACGGTGCTGTGTCATAACAACAACACGGTGATGTCCCTCGATTTGTGTCCTGCCACCTGATGCTCCTCACGGTACTGTCACCTGCTGATGATGCTCGCTGCGAGTACTTTGCCAATCCATGCTGCTGCTGCAGTGATGCTCCCTCGCAGTACAGCGTGTAGCTGCCGCACCGGTGCTCCCTTACGGTACTGTGTCCTGCTATGCTACCTGATGCTCCTCACGGTACCGTGTCCTGCTGCTACCTGATGATGCTCCCTCACCAGTGCTGTGTCCTGCGCGCCTTGCTGATGCTCCTCACGCAGTACTGTGTCTGCTGCTGCCTGGTGTGCTCCCTCACCAGTTCTGTCCCACTGCTGCCTGATGGTCACTCATCCACAGTACTGTGTCCTGCTGCTGCCTGATGATGCTCCCTCACAGTACTGTGTCCTGCTGCCTGATGATGCTCCCTCACAGTACTGTGTCCTGCTGCTGCCTGATGATGCTCCCTCACAGTACTGTGTCCTGCTGCTGCCTGATGATGCTCCCTCACAGTACTGTGTCCTGCTGCTGCCTGATGATGCTCCCTCACAGTACTGTGTCCTGCTGCCTGATGATGCTCCTTCACAGTACTGTGTCCTGCTGCTGCCACAGTAGTGCTCCCCTCACACAGTGCATGTCTTGCTGCTGCCTGGTGATGCTCCCTCACAAATTTGTGTCCTGCTGCTGCATGATGATCCCTCTGATGCTGTGTCTGCTGCTCCTTCAGTGATGCTCCCTCACAGTACTGTCCTGCTGCCTGATGATGCTCCTTCACAGTACTGTGTCCTGCTGCTGCCTGTTGTTTCCCCTCAGGTACTGTGTCCTGCTTCTGCTGATGATGCTCCTCACCAGTACTGTGTCATGGCTGCCTGATGATGCTCCTCACAGTGCTGTGTCACTGCTGCCTGCTGATGATGCTCCTCACAGTACAGTGATATGCTGCTGCCACAGTGATGATCTTCCCTCCATTACTGTCCTGCTGTACAGTGATGATCCTTCACAGTACTGTGTCCCTGCTTCCGGCACTCAGTGAGTGCTCCCTCACAGTGCTGTGTCCGCCTTCACTGCCTGATGATGCTCCTCACACGGTACAACGCTGTCCTGCTCAACGCTACCAGTGATGTCCCTCACGGTACTGTGTCCTGTAACATACCAGTGATGCTCTCCTCACGGTGCTGTGTCCTGCTGCTGCCTGATGATGCTCCCTCTGGTACTGTCTGCCCGCTAGTGATGATTATACACGGTACTGGCGTCATAACGCCTGATGATGTCACTCACGGTACTGTGTCCTGCTTCTGTTCCTGATGATGCTCCTCACGGTGCTGTGTCTCTGCGCGGCCTGATGATGGCTCCTCCACGGTGCTGGCCGGTCATATTCTTTGCTTACAATTGATGCTCCCTCACGTTGCTGTGGTCTGGCAATAACTGTATTGAGACTGATGTTATACTTGTTTCTCCATTACTTTTTAAGTATAATTTTATTCATCAGGATTAATGAACAATAAGATTCCATTATAAACCTTCCACAAATAACGTATATTTTTGAGGTTAACGACTGGGCGTCAAATTATAAATTATCAGACATATGTAAAGTAATTTTTTTTAAATTATTTTTTTCTCTAGGCTTTCGTAATGAATTTACATATGAATATTTAAAAACTTTGATTAAGAAAAGCACTCTACTGGGAAGGTCACTTAGTGTGAGCTGGGAAGGTCACTTAGTGTGAGCTGGGAAGGTCACTTAGTGTGAGCTGGGAAGGTCACTTAGTGTGAGCTGGGAAGGTCACTTAGCGTGAGCTGGGAAGGTCACTTAGCGTGAGCTGGGAAGGTCACTTAGCGTGAGCCGGGAAGGTCACTTAGCGTGAGCCGGGAAGGTCACTTAGCGTGAGCCGGGAAGGTCACTTAGCGTGAGCTGGGAAGGTCATTGGGGAGCGGGGGGCCCTTGTGTGAGCGGGGGGCCTTGGTGAGCGGGGAAGGCACTTGTGAGCTGGGAAGGTCACTTGGGGAGGGGGAAGGCACTTGTGTGAGCAAGGTCACTTGGGGAGCTGGGGGTCAATGTGAGTGGAAGGTACTTATGTGAGTTTTTGGGGGAAGGTCACTTGGTGTGAGCTGTGAAGGTCACTTTTGGTTGAAGGCCTTTGGGGAAAGGCACTTAGTGTGAGTGGAAGGCATTTAGGGGGTGGGAAACACTTAGGTGAGGGGGAAGGGTTTACTTAGGTGAGGGGGAAGGTACTTTTATGGGGGGGCCCTGGGAAAGGTCATTTAGGGAGCGGGGGACTTAGGGAGTTGGGAAGGCATTTAGGGGAGCGGGGAAGGTACGGGTGAGTGGGAAGGTCACTTAGCGGAGGGGGGGTTATTTAGGTGAGTTGGCCAAAGCGTGAGTTAAGGCACCGTGGGGGGGTATTTGCGTAGTGGGAAGGTCACTTGGCGTGAGGTGGGATTACTGAGTGGGTTTACTTGGGGGAGGGGGAAGGTATGGGCGGGGGTGGGAAGGCACTTAGTGAGGGGAAGGCACTTGCGTGAGTGGGGCCAAAGGGAGCGGAAGGTACTTAGGAGGGGAAGGGCACGGGGTGAGGGGAAGGATGGGGGAGCGGGGTTATTTGGTGAGGTGGGGCACGGGGGTTGGAAGGGCACTGGGTGAGCGGGGGTCACGGGGAGGGGGAATAAGGGGACCCGGGAACCAGGACCCGGGGGCCCCTTTGGGTGAGCGGCCACGGGTGAGGGAAGGTCATTTTAGGAGGTGAAGGTCACTTAGCGTGAGTTGGGGGGCACTCTAGGGGGTTGAGCGGGGAAGGTCATAGGGGAGCGGGAAGGGCCCACAGCGGGAAAGGGGCCACTTAGCGTGAGGGAAGGCCAAGGTGAGCGAACCTTTAGCGTGAGCGGGGCCCCCCTGACCCGTGGTTTGGGGAAGGCACTGGGGGGACCCGAAAGGCCACAGGGGACCCGGAAGGCCACTCGTGGGGAAAGGGCCCACTGGGGACCCGGGGCCATGGCGGAGGGGGAAGGGACGAGGAGCGGGGAAGGCATTTGGGTGAGGGGAAGGGCCCTTTTTTGGGAGCCGGGAAAGGGGACGGCGTGAGCAAGGCATTTGCGGACCCGGAAGGGCCCCCGGGGGAGGGGGAAGGACGGCGTGACCAAGGCCACTGGCGTGAGGGGGCACTGGCGTGACCCGGGGAAGGGCCCACTGGGGGAGGGGGCCACGGCGTGAGGGGGGGCCACTGGCGTGAGCCGGGAAAGGGCCACGGCGTGACCCGGGAAGGTACTGGCGTGAGGGGGAAGGCACGGCGTGAGGGGGGAAGGGATTTGCGGACCCGGGGAACACCGCGGAGCGGGGGACGCGAGGGGGAAGGCATTTTGGGGAGCGGGGGCACGGGTGAGGGGAAGGCCATTTGCGTGACCCGGGAAGGGGGGGCCCCACTGGCGTGACCCGGGGGCCCACCGTGACCCGGGGAAAGGGCCACAGGGACCCGGGGAAACCGGCGTGAGCGGGGCCCACGGGTGACCCGGGCACAGGGAAAAGGGCACTTGGGGGAGCGGGGACTGGCGTGACCCGAAGGCACTGGCGTGACCCGGGGAAAGGGCCCTTTTAGGGGAGCCGGGAAGGCCACTGAGCGTGAGCCGGGAAGGCTTCTCCTTCCCTCCCTTTCCTCCCTCCTTCCTTCTCTATTCTTCAGAACAGCCTTTCCAATTCTTCCTTCCTCCACAATCTTAATTTTTATCCTGCTCTCGGTCTCTCTCTCCCTCCCCACAATTCACGTCTTCATCCTCCCATCAGTCCTTATTATTCTCTCTCTTCATTCTTTTTCCACTTTTTTCCCCCCCCTTCCCCTTCTTCTCCCTCCTTTTTCCTTCTTTCCTTTCCCGTTTCCCTTTTTCCCTTCTTCCTTCCCTCCTTTTTTTTCCCCCCCTGTTTTTTTCCCTCCTGTCTTCCTTCCCTCCTGTCTTCCTTCCCTCCTGTCTTCCTTCCCTCCTGTCTTCCTTCCCTCCTGTCTTCCTTCCCTCCTGTCTTCCTGCCTTCTTTCATCGTTCCTTCCTTTTGATTAATATATTTACCTTTATACTTCCTCGTAATCCATTTCCTCTTCCCCTGTTCCTTCTTTCCAATACTTCCATGCCTCTTAATCTATTTCCCGGTCTTTTGTCTCCTCATTCTCTCCTTCATTGCTTGTTTCCCTTCCATGACAGGTCGCCTCTCTCTCTGTCTCTCTCCCTCCCTCTCCCTTTTCCTCCCTCTCCCTCCCTCCCTCTCCCTCCCCCTCCCTCTCCCTCCCCCCCTCCCTCTCTTCCTCCCTCTCTTTTTTTTTTTTTTTTTTACACAGGGTTTGACAAGGTTAGGTTAAGGATCCCTAGCTTTATTGACAAGCTATTTACAAGTTAAGGATTCTTAACTTTATTGACAAGCTATTTACAAGTTAAGGATTCTTAACTTTATTGACAAGCTAAGAGCTGTTGCCTACATCAGCTCATTGGAAAGAATTTTTGTTATGAAACATACAAGTAGGGAACAGGATGAAGTTGGAGCCATCTGTGGGCCAGCATTTTCATTTAATCAACTGACTTTATCTCGCTGACATCATAATGCTGTACGAATGTGTTCCATACTCGAGTCATCCTGGGGAGAAATGATCTCAGATGAAGTGATGTTCTGGAGAAGGGAATAGCCACAGTGAAGTTGTGGAACAGAAGCTTGCTTCTCGCTGTCCTCGAAGTGGAGCCAAGTGTGGTACTTTGACAATGTTGGCCTTGTACATAATGGTAAAGCCACCCACATCCCTCATGTGTTGAAGGCTCTGCTGAAATGGCAGATCTATCCAGGATGGGTCCAGGCAAGAGATGAGGTGTCTTGCTCTGTTTTCTACTTTGTCAAGCAGTCGAAGATGAGAGAGGGGCCGGGATATGGGGGTCAGGCAAACCAAGAAAGTGGAGCATACTCAAGGTGTGAGAATACTTGCACCTCATACAAAATCATGCAACCCCTACTCTCAATCGGATGCGAGATACATCGAAGTGCTCTAAGCTTCCTGGCTGCCTTGTTTGCAAGATTTAGAACGTGGTTCTTCATGGCCAGTTTGGAGTCAGATTTCACCCCAGCGATATCAACTTCTTTCCCTAGTACCAACACTCTCCCATTCATACTTACTACTGCTCCGGCATTACCATCATGGTACCTAGAGATCATCATTTATGTTTTGTCAGGTGCAAATGTTACTTGCCATCTGTTTCCCTAAGCTGATATAGCTCTTAGCTGGTGACTGATGTAGCTTAGAGGAGCTGGCATTTCTTCTCTTGGATAAGTAAATGTCAGTGTACAGTCGTCTGCATGTGCATGGGATTCTGGGATGAGATGAAGGTCATTGAAGTAGACTTTCCCTAACAATGGCCCCAGCACACTTCCTTGTGGAACACTTGCCCCAGTAGGATGTCTTGCTGATTCTGTTTCATTGAGAACTGCCCTTAGAGATCTACCATGAAGGTAATCACTGAGGAGACGTAGCGTAGTGCCTGCAATTCTCAGTGCTTCCCCTTTTACCAAGAGGCCCTGGTGCCACACTCGCTCAAAAGCACCAGTTATGTCCAGTGCTACCACACAGCTGACTTTGGATTCATCCAGTGACTGGTCCCTGTCTCTCCCTCCCTCTCTCTCTCTCTCTCTCTCTCTCTCTCTCTCTCTCTCTCTCTCTCTCTCTCTCTCTCTGGTAGATAAGACCTGGGAAGAGTCGGATAACTTAAATTGTTTTCTCTTTGGGAAAGAAAACCGATCAAATATTGGAAGAAATGTCATATACCCAGGTCAGTAGAGCTTACTGATGCTCTCCTGATGCTGACTGATGCTGCTGATCCAGTGCTGACTGATGCTGCTGATATTGTGCTGACTGATGCTGCTGATCCAGTGCTGACTGATATTACTGATCCAGTGCTGACTGATATTACTGATCCAGGGCTGACTGATGCTCTTGATCCTGTGCTGACTGATCCTGATCCAGTGCTGACTGATATTACTGATCCAGTGCTGACTGATATTACTGATCCAGTGCTGACTGATGCTCTTGATCCTGTGCTGACTGATCCTGATCCAGTGCTGACTGATATTACTGATCCAGTGCTGACTGATATTACTGATCCAGTGCTGACTGATGCTCTTGATCCTGTGCTGACTGATCCTGATCCAGTGCTGACTGATATTACTGATCCAGTGCTGACTGATATTACTGATCCAGTGCTGACTGATATTACTGATCCAGTGCTGACTGATGCTCTTGATCCTGTGCTGACTGATCCTGATCCAGTGCTGACTGATATTACTGATCCAGTGCTGACTGATGCTCTTGATCCTGTGCTGACTGATCCTGATCAAGTGCTGACTGATGCTGTTGATCCTGTGCTGACGTTGCTGATCCAGTGCTGACTGATGCTGCTAATTTTGTGTTGACTGATGCTGATCTTGTGCTGACTGATGCTGCTGATCCAGTGCTGACTGATGCTGATCCAGTGCTGACTGATGTTGATCCTGTGCTGACTGATGCTGCTGATCCTGTGCTGACTGATGCTGCTGATCCAGTGCTGACTGATGCTGATCCAGTGCTGACTGATGCTGCTGATCCAGTGCTGACTGATGCTGCTGATCCAGTGTTGACAGATGCTGCTGATCCAGTATTAACTGATGCTGCTGATCTTGTGCTGATTGATGCTGCTGATCTTGTGCTGATTGATGCTGCTGATCCTGTGCTGACTGATGCTGATCTTGTGCTGACTGATGCTGCTGATCTTGTGCTGACTGATGCTGCTGATCCAGTGCTGACTGATGCTGCTGATCCAGTGCTGACTGATGCTGCTGATCCTGTGCTGACTGATGCTGATGATCCAGTGCTGACTGATGCTGCTGATCCTGTGACTGATGCTGCTGATCCAGTGCTGACTGATGCTGCTAATCCAGTGCTGACTGATGCTGCTGATCCAGTGCTGACTGATGCTGTTGATCCAGTGTTGACTGATGCTGCTGATCCAGTGTTGACTGATGCTGCTGATCCAGTGCTGACTGATGCTGATCCAGCGCTGATGCTGCTGATCCAGTGTTGACTGATGTTTAAAATATTAATATTACATTTGTGCTTAAAAATATTAACATTCTTCACGACCGAGGGAATCACACACGCGCGCGCGCACACACACACACACACACACACACACACACACACACACACACACAGGTGTCCCTGTTCGCAGATGATGTGAAGTTAATGAGAATTAAATCAAATGATGACCAGGCAGGACTTCAAAGAGACCTGGACAGGCTGGACACCTGGTCCAGCAACTGGTTTCTTGAATTCAACCTTGCCAAATGCAAAGTCATGAAGATCGGAGAAGGGCAAAGAAGACCGCAGACAGAGTATAGGATAGGTAGCCAAAGACTGCCAACCTCGCTCAAGGAGATATTGGGGTGACCATGACACCGAACATGTCTCCGGAGGCACACATCAACCAGATAACTGCTGCAGCATATGGACGCCTGGCAAACCTGAGAATAGCGTTCCGATACCTTAGTAAGGAACCGTTCAAGACACTGTACACTGTGTACGTCAGGCCCATGCTGGAGTATGCAGCTCCAGTTTGGAACCCACACCTAGTCAAACACGTCAAGAAATTAGAGAAAGTGCAAAGATTTGCAACAAGGCTAGTTCCGGAGCTCAGGGGAATGTCCTATGAACAAAGGTTGAGGGAAATTGGACTGACAACATTGGAGGACGGGAGGGTCAGAGGAGACATTATAACGACATACATAATGTTGCAGTTTAAAAACTGTAGTGTAAAGCACCCTTCTGGCATGACAGTGATGGAGTGAATGATGGTGAAAGTTTTTCTTTTTCGGGCCACCCTGCCTTGGTGGGAATCGGCCAGTGTGATAATAAAAGAAATAACATAATACTGGGTGGAATAGATAAGGTGGAGAGAGACGGGTTGTTTCAGAGAGGGGACACAGAAACAAGTGGTCACAATTGGAAGCTGAAGACTCAGACGAGTCAGAGGGATGTTAGGAAGTATTTCTTCAGTCATAGAGTATTCAGGACGTGGAATAGCCTAGCAAGTGATGTAGTGGAGGCAGGGACCATACATAGCTTTAAGACGAGGTATGACAGCTCAGGAAACAGAGAGAGAGAAAGAAAGAGGACCTAGTAGCGATCAGTGAAGTGGCGGGGCCAGGAGCTGAGTCTCAACCCCTGCAACCGCAATTAGGTGAGTACACACACACACAAGCACGTTCTCGCGCACGCACGCACGCACACACACACACACACACACACACACACACACACACACACACACACACACACACACACACACACACACAGGCGACGTTGCCACGTGTCACCCAAGAAAGATAATAAAGTGAAACAATCATGTGACCAGTGAAAGAAATACAGTACATTATATATCGAGAAAGAAATTGAGGTGGATCTACGCCAGGACGTCTCATCGAACTGGACAATCAACAGGCTGCTACAGCTGCATTGCAAGTGCTGTATTCACCTATGCGTGGTTGTTTGGGTGTGGGGTTTCAGGTTCCAATTAACCGCCAAGCTGATTGTGAACGGTCCAACTCTCCTAGCATGATAAAGAATAGGCACTCAAGTACTCAATAAGGAATAGCAATTTGTAATCTATGGAACAAGGCGAGTAAGTTACTATAAGCCTAGGCGGTAGGACAAGCATAGAGGGCAGCATTGTAAGTAGGTGCGGGACAAATCACAGGAGGGTGGGGGTCAGGTCACAAGAGGTTGTGGCCAGGCAAGGGACCACTGAGACTCCATATAACACTCCAACGCACAATTCCACCTACTTTTCAGACAATAAACCCACACATAATCACACACACACACACACACACACACACACTCTCCCCCTCCCCTACCAACATCTCACTCCTTCACCTGATCCCCCCTCTCTCATTCACCCTCCTCACCACCTCTCCTTCCCCCCTCTCCCTCTCCCATTCACCCCCTTGCTTCTCCCTCCTTCTCACTCCCCATATTCTCCCTAAGTGTCCCCCTCCCCACCCCTCTCCCATATAGCCACTCTCCACACTTCCACCTCTACCTCCTCCCCCCCACACTCTGACAAACACACTACTAACCTAACACACAGATTTACACAATTTTTTAAATTCTGAGGCAATCAAAATAAAAATGGGTTGCCAGAGAGCAGGAAGGAAAACCAGGGGACAGGAGGATGAATCTGCAAAGGAAGATTGGGTAGCAGAGCTCACAAAAAGGGAACATGAATGGGAAAAGAAACTAGAAGAACTTAGCATGAGAATGGAAGAGAGGATAGATACGGAAAGCAGGAAGTGGGAGATGCACGTCATAGCAGCAGAGGCTAGGATACAGAGATTAGAAGAGGAACTGAAAAATCTGAAACAGCCTAAAGAACTAAAGAACATTTTGGGAATGACATCAGAGACTGCTACCTCAGTCACAAATAAGGGGACTGTAGGGAAAGAAGGAGCAAAACTGCATGTAGAAGCTCTATCAGAGGGGACTGTAGGAAATGAAAGAGCTAAGCTATATGTGGAGGCCCTAACAGACCACAGCAGAGCCCAGGGAAAGCCGAGAAAGGAAAATGACAGGCCACTGAGCTGAAGTACAATTGATAGTGAAAGTGAAGAAAGGAAAGCTGCAATGGAGGAAATTAAATCGAATGAGTGGACACACGAGGATACGCAGTGGGAGAATGAAAGGGAGAGGTCAGTCTTTGTGTATGGGTTCCAGGAAGTTGAAGGGGAAACATGAAGCAAGAAAACAAGGGGGAAAAAAAGCAATTGAAAGCATCATAAAAGCAATAGGAGAAGATGACATGACCCAGCTGGAAAATTTTCGGAGAATAGGGGGTTTGCAAGAAGAACCTGGCCAGTGAAAGTGACTTTCAAGACAGAATCGACTCGGAACAGGATCCTGCAGGAGAAAGCAAGATTAAGGGACATGCTGGCATACAGGAAGGTGTATCTCGACTGCAAAAGAACACGAGAAGAAAGGCAGAAACTGAGAGATGGTACAAAGGCGAAAGGAGGAAGGAGAGGGGATGGAGGAGACACAGGAGATCCAAGACCCAGGAAGAAGATCAAATACAGCCTCCCTCACAACTTCCTATAGAAGCCCCCCAACCAGGTCAACCCCAGTGCAACCAAACATTCTAAACCAAAACACCCATGCCATATCCAATGCCCCCACCCACTGCATTACAAATTCCACCCCCACAGTAACCACCCACAGTTCCCTATCAGGTCTTCCACTTCCCCAACCCCAGTATACCTCCCAGAGCACAGTCTTAGAAAAGAAGTTGAAGGTGTGGTATACAAATGCAGATGGAATAACAAATAAGTGTGAGGAGTGGCATGAAAGAATCAAGAAGACATCCCCAGACATAATAGCACTCACAGAAACAAAGCTTACCAGAATAATAACAGATGTAATCTTTCCATCCGGTTATCAAATCCTCAGGAAAGACAGAGGGAGGAGAGGGGGAGGAGGAGTTGCACTGCTCATTAAAAACTAGTGAGGTTTTGAGAAAATGGAAGGAATGGATGGCACGGGCAAAAGGGACTACTTAGTAGGAACAATCCAGTCTGAGGGACATAAAGTGATAATTGCAGTAATGTACAACCCACCACAGAACTGCAGGAGGCCAAGAGAAGAATACGATGAGAGCAACAGAGCAATGGTCGACACACTAGCCAAGGTTGCCAGAAGAGCACACATGGGGGGAGCAAAGTTACTAGTTATGAGTGATTTCAATCACAAGGAGATTGACTGGGAAAACCTGAAGCCCCATGGGGGTCCTGAAACATGGAGAGCCAAGATGATGGATGTGGTACTGGAAAACCTCATGCATCAACATGTTAGAGACACTACCAGAGATAGGTGAGGATGATCCAGCAAGACTGGACCTTGTATTCACCTTGAGTAGTTTAGACATCGAGGATATAATGTATGAAAGGCCCCTGGGAGCTAGTGATCATGTGGTTCTGTGCTTCGACTACATAGTTGAGCTTCAAGCGAAGAGAGTAGCAGGAATAGGATGGGAAAAACCAAACTACAAAAGGGGGAACTACTCAGGCATGAGGAACTTCCTTCAAGACATTCACTGGGAGAGGGAACTGACAGAAAAACCAGTACAAGAAATGGACTATGTGGAAACAAAATTCAAGGAGGCAGAGTAGAGGTTTCTTCCCAAGGGAAACAGAAATAATGGGAAGAACAGAATGAGTCCTTGGTTCACCCAAAGGTGTAGGGAGGCAAAAACTAGGTGTACTAGAGAATGGAAAAGGTACAGAAGACAGAGAACTCAGGAAAATAAAGAGATTAGCCGAAGAGCCAGAAACGAATATGCACAGATAAGAAGGGAGGCTCAGCGACGATATGAAAATGACATGGCATCGAAAGTTAAGTCTGACTCGAAGCTGTTGTATAGCCACATCAGGAGGAAAACAGTCAAGGACCAGGTAATCTGAGGAAGGGTGATGGAGAGTTCACAAGAAACGACCAAGAGGTATGTGAGGAGCTCAACACGAAATTCAAAGAAGTATTTACAGTGGAAACCAGTAGGACTCCAGGAATCAGAACAGGGGGGTACACCAACAAGTGCTGGATGAGGTACACATAACCAAGGAGGAGGTGAAGAAGCTGCTATGTGAACTTGACACCTCAAAGGTGGTAGGACCAGACATTTCTCCATGGGTCCTTAGAGAGGGAGCAGTGATGCTGTGTGTGCCATTAACAAAGATCTTCAATACATCCATCGAAACTGGGCAACTTCCCGAGGTATGGAAGATGGCAAATGTAGTCCCAATTTTTAAAAAGGGAGACAGACATGAGGCACTAAACTACAGACCTGTATCACTAGCGTGTATAGTATGCAAAATCATGGAGAAGATCAGGAGAGAGGGGGAGCACCTGGAAAGAAACAAGTGTATAATTGACAACCAGCACGGCTTCAGGGAAGGAAAATCCTGTGTCACAAACCTACTGGAGTTTTATGACAAGGTGACAGAAGTAAGACAAGAGAGAGAGGGGTGGATCAGGCACACACAACAGGAAAGGCACTGCAATGGATC
The DNA here is from genome assembly GCF_038502225.1 of Cherax quadricarinatus. Lineage (NCBI taxonomy): Eukaryota > Metazoa > Arthropoda > Malacostraca > Decapoda > Parastacidae > Cherax > Cherax quadricarinatus. Next base: position 66,742,889 of record NC_091294.1, on the reverse strand, counting down.
AGAGAATACCTGACAGAGAGGCAACAACGAGTCATGGTACGTGACGAGGTGTCAGAGTGGGCGCCTGTGACAAGTGGGGTTCCACAGGGGTCGGTCCTAGGACCTATGCTGTTTTTGGTATATGTGAATGACATAACGGAAGAAGTGTCCTTGTTTGCAGAGGATGTGAAGTTAATGAGAAGAATCAAATCGAATGAGGATCAGGCAGGACTACAAAGAGACATGGACAGGCTACAAGCCTGGTCCAGCAACTGGCTCCTTGAGTTCAACCCTGCAAAATGCAAAGTCATAAAGATTGGGGAAGGGCATAGAAGACCGCAGACACAATATAGTCTAGATGGCCAAAGACTGCAAACCTCACTCAAGGAAAAAGATCTGGGGGTGAGTATAACACCTAGCATATCTCCTGAGGCGCAGCATACGGTTGTCTGGCAAACCTACGGATAGCATTCGGATACCTTAGTAAGGAATCGTTTAAGACTCTGTATACCATTTACGTCAAGCCCATACTGGAGTACGCAGCACCAGCTAGAATCCACACCTGGTAAAGCACGTCAAGAAATTAGAGAAAGTGCAAAGGCTTGCAACAAGACTAGTCCCAGAGCTAAGGGGATTGTCCTACGAAGAAAGGTTGAGGGAAATCGGCCTGACGACACTGGAGGACAGGAGGGTCAGGGGAGACACATAAAATACTGCGCGGAATAGAGAAGGTGGACAAAGACGGGATGTTCCAGAGATGGGACACAGAAACAAGAGGTCAGAATTGGAAGTTGAAGACTCGGATGAATCAAAGGGATGTTAGGAAGATGACTGAAGTTCGGTCCCAAGAAACTGCTGTAAGTCGAAATGGTTGTAAGCCTAACTTTTTACTACTGAATATCAACAAACATTTTTGTAATGACTTTATTTTTATTGTTTCATTTTTGGTATTTCATGTTTTACTTTACTTTTTATATTGTTAGTACTGTATTTATACTGTAAGGTTTAGATAAACACTGTGTACAAATAATAAATAGTTGTTTATTTCCCCTATGAAATTTGGCATAAAATGCACGGCCGTGAAGTCGAGTGGTCGAAGTCTGAGCAGGTCATAAGTCAGATGGTAGGTGTATTTCTTCAGTCATAGAGTAGCCAGGCCATGGAATAGGCCTGTAAAGTGACATGGTGGAGGCGGAACCATACATAATTTTAAGGTGAGGGTTTGATAAGCCTATGGAGCAGGAGAGAGAGGACTAGTAGCAATCAGTGAAGAGGCAGCGCCAGGAGCTATTGTCATGTGGGTTCGAGAATACGGATGGGGTAAAACACTCACGAGGCTGGTTAGCACGTGATAATTATAACGAAAGTATGGGAAGCACCATCAGCCGCCCCGCTTCTCTCTGCTCCCTATCTCAGACTGACTCCACCAGTGCCTAGCGGTGAGCGCATTCAAAACATGCTATGATCAGCAGCAACATGAATAACAGCCAGTGATTCACAGACGGTTGGTAGTGAGTCATTCAATGTAACTGAGCCATTGCACTGGTACTACTGAGAGCTCGCGGTTAACGATGTCGTCTGATATACAGCCAAAACAAACTAGAGACGGCAGGGCATATCGGCTTGGGTTGATTCTACACAATGTCAAAGTACACAACAATTGAACATTATAACATACATAAGTAGTAATATTGGAATGGAGCTGTTTAATTGAAACTGGCAATGAAACTGTAATGCATTAAGGCATGATATAGCACAACTCATCGAATGAAACTCAACATTGGGATTACACAATAGAAGTGATAAAAAAATTTTGATAGATCGATCTGTATTCATGTGATCTACGGGTTCTGAGGAAGAAATATATACAAAGAAAGAAGTATTTAACAGGAAATGCAGATTCGTGCACTCAAATCTAAAACTGTTAAATTCAGAATTGGAGAGAATGTGAACACAAAAATTCTTGAATGTTGACAAGTTGATACTGCAATTATTCATCTATACAGGTTATTTACATTTAACCCTAACTTACTAGGTGAGATTGACATATGCAGAATGGGTGTCATCTCTGGGAGGATCAAACTCGTTGCACTGGCTAACTCATGCCAGGTATTTGAGGCAAATCTGAATTGGTAGCTACAAACGATACTTGGAGGGATTTCTCAATACCTGTCGTGGCACGAGGAATAACGATATTCAGGTTGATCGTCTGACTGAGTCTCTGTAGAGGCAGAGAGTACAGGATCAGGAGGATTGTCAGAGTCTGTCACATTAGTCTGGGTTGGAAACATCATTATCATCACATACCAATCTTCATATGATCAAAATGCGATTCTTTATACTGACCAGTACTAATTTCTCTAACCTTATACTTATTGATGATATGTTTGACACTTGATGGGCCCAACAAACTTTTGATCCGGGGGATTGCAGACTTTTTTGTTGTTAGTCAGCATAACCCCTAACCTCTTTGTTTTTGGGGTCTTTTAAAGTGTTTGCAACCTTGAAATTTTGGGGTTTTTTTTATGAAGTATTTCAGTTTTCTAAGGCTTTGAGCTAAGCAGGGAGTTGCTTAAATCATCGGGGTTGTAATTTGGTTTTGGATTAGAATATGCAACTCATAAGGCAAGTGTTTATCTACACCCCTTTAAAGAATTGGAGGTCACCTTAGAAACATTTAAAAATTTTTACCCGCCCTCGGGGATAACTTATCCCAAGTTTCACTGTTGGGATTGATGTGGCTCCAAACATCAATACTTTTTTTTTGGTTTTTCCCAACCCCTTGCTGGCAGGGATGAGGAACAATGGTGGATTTAGGATTTGCAAGGGACACAAATTTTCAAATTCTATTACAAATTCACCTCCATTATCTGTTACTAGGGACTTAGGGGTGGTATGCCTGTAGATAATGCGTTCTTTAACCTTAACGGTCCAAACTTTATATATATGTTCACTCGTGCAGCGCCGAATATTTTAAAAAAAAATCTTTTTTATATAGAAAAAAAGAGCACATTTTAGTGTTTTAGCATAAAAAAATTTAGGTCAGTACTTACCGAGGTATGAGGCCGTGAGGTTGGCATTTGGCATCACCTGACAACATGGAGCACTGCTGCTTGCAGAAATTCAAAATATTTACTTTTTTTCTTCCATTTTTTCATTTTCTTGGTTTTCATGATATGATAATTATGTTTCATAGTAAGTCTTTTTGATATCAATGCCAATTTTGTTTATACACCAATATTACATACGAAATTTTTATCATATTGTCATAAACACACATGTACACACTGACAGGTGATTTTGCACACCTGGCTGAATCACATTATTACCTACAACTATACAAGTATTTACATGTCCATTTATGTTTCTGAATCCACAGTTGTATGATACCCATGAAGCATGGATTCATACAGAGTGGCACCCCACACTGGTGACACATGAACGTGTGTCCTTCCACTATTGAGCGTTTTTTGGGTAGCACACACAATACACTTTTTCTGGGCATTCTTCTTTTTGGGTAGGTGGATTGGTACAGATAGTGACAGTTAGGAGTGATTGGTCTGGCACTTCCCCACCGGCTGTGGTTGGGGACAGGTTGGGGTGTGACAATGGCTGTTGGGGGGAAGGTACAGGTGTGGTACCATACTTTTTTGCTATCTGTTTGATGAGTTCAGAGAGAAATCTGCAAACGTTGTCTTTTTCCAGTCTTTCGCTTTATATTGAATGCATTGAGCACTGCAATGTCTACAAGGTGAAAAACAGTTTTATATACCACTTGCAACTCCTAGCATTAATCAACAAACCCTATCATCATGTCACACTTGTCAACTAGTCGCATGTTGTTCGTATAGTCCATGAACAAGTGGTTTACAATGGGTTAGTTGTTGAACTTGCTCAGTCTGTCTGTACCATCTCGTTTCTGTGGATGGTTGATAGCAATGTCACATCCCCTTGTCATGCAACGCCAGTGCCATGATGTGTGCAGGGAAACGCTTCACTCACCCAACACTGCCTCCAGTGAACCTGCAATATGTTTCTTCCTTCTCACTGTTCCACATATATCAGTATTGTTCACATAGAAACCCCAGCAAAGCAAAGGGCTTGCCGTTGTCTGTGTACAAGATGGCCCTTGCCAAGGTATGGTTCCATCATCCTGCAACAAATTTCACGGAAATGCCAACATCCTTCTGTCATATCAGTGTTTTTTTCCCCTGTAAAACAATTACACCCAACACAAGACCACTCTCACAGTCACACATACCAAAAGTTTTATACCAAGCGATTACGTTGCTCGGTATATATTGCTTGAATGACAGGCGCCCTTGAACAGAACCCAGGACTCATCAACAACAATGTTCTTGAAGGGAAAAAAGTATACACTGAATTTCTGTTTCAATCATAAACACTTCCAAATTTTGTATAGAAGGTCATTTCTGTCTGGCGTATTTCTGTCTGGCGGGCAACATTCGTAGCAACAAGGGGAATCTGTTGCAGGGAAGGAGTCACGGAAAACGGGAGCTGATGAAGTGGTTTTAGACCAGTTATTACTATATTGTTCTTACAGATATGTGGCCAAGCATGACAGTGGCAAGGAATAAATACATTTCAGCCACTGTTGTGTCTTTCCACCTGTGCAGCCGTGATGATTCTCCAATCTCTGTGTGTTGTTCATGACATATTGGTAATAAATGTTTGTCTGAATCACTATCAAGTTCATTATAGGCTCCAAGTACAACTGGAAATAGTCTAACTCTGTGACTCATTCGTAGGGACATTCTGGCTGGATACCACTCCATAGCATCAAAATCACAAGGCTGGCACTAATATACTTTGTGTCCAGTTCCCCACGATCACATGGTGCAGGGTGGACCTGTGGCATGGGCGAGGGGGCAGGAGGAGGAGGGGAGGGGTGGAGGCAGCACATGGTTATGGGTGCCGGGTCCTTGTCTGTCCACCACTGCGCCATGGTCCAGGCACCATGCCACCCACCACTACTTCCTCCATCCCGCATCTCCCTCCCTGATCACTTTCACTATCAATGCCGGGTTTGGGTCGTGACCTGCCACAACCTTGGGATTGCATTGGCACACCGAATGTAGATAACGACGCCTAAAACGCTTTCACTGGTGAATAATGATCGCCACTATCACTAGATAATCCTCAAATTGGCATAAAATCAATCTCATCATCACCAAACACTTTCACTATCACTACTAAAACACGGAAAATGATAGTTTCCTCTTGGGTTGCCTATGGGAAACTTGCCACCCAGAGGTGTGGCCCAGGTCCCGTGGCCACACTGGCCACCCAGAAGTGCTTGGCCTAGGGTCTGATTGGCCACACTGGGTCCCCGAGGTGCTTCCTAGGACAGGTGTCGCTACCCCAGAGGTGATGGGCTGGGGTCATCTGGGGTTTTCGTTGATATTTTCACTAATTCCTTGAATATTACTGGCCCCATTGGATAGATCCCCTAAACTCATGATCTCTATTACTTTCCCCAATAGTAGAGAGGTTTGAGGCGTGAGGAATCACGAGGATGTGCCATGATGTTGACCCAGGATGGAGCTGAATGTAACTGGTCCTACCATGGTACCCAGGCGTCCCAGATTTTTTGATATCACACACTGAGTGCGCCCCACCCATTTCTCTCATGTCTAGCGACTCTATCGCTCTAATTTTTTAAGCAGAAAAAAAAACATAATACGTTTTGGGGGCTACGCATGAACGATATATACGTTGAACCGTTAAGGGGTTTAACGCTTTAGCTACTGTCTCGGCAGTCTTATCTGCAATAGGAACTAACTCCAAATCTGGTAAAATGGTCTACCCGCATTTCAGATGTTTGTTGGAGGAACATTGGGAAAATTTGTTAACAAATCTAGTGCAATCTCCACGGTTCGCTAGTAGTTGGATACACTTGGATTGGATTAGGACCATTAGCATTCCTCTATGTTGCATACATACACTAATTTCTTAACATCTCGAAATGTCCCGTTGCATTTTCGAGGCCAAAGTATTTCAATCTGGCTTGTTTTACTGAACATCCATACCAGGTGAAACCTGGTCATCGTGAACGGCCAAAAGGGTACATTGCAGTGACTGGAATTATTAACTGGATACCCTTTTTCTAGGGGTACCCCCGGGTGTCATACAGTAATTTTGGTTTATGACAAAGTCATTGATGTGCTGGTGGCTTCACAGTCAGAATAAGATCTTCCTGAGCAGGAATCAATCACACCAGACCATGGATCTTTATTGAGCATTCTTACATCCTCGCAGTAAATGGAGGGTCTGCAGTAACTTTCAGTGGACCCCCGGTTACGATTTTTCACTCCAGAAGTATGTTCAAGTGCCAGTACTGCGAATTTGTTCATAAGAAATATTGTGAAGTAGATTAGTCCATTTCAGACAAACATACACGCATAACGCACTACTTAATACACTCAATTGGTCACTTCGGGGTAATCGTTATGCGGGGTCCACTGTATAACATGTCGCGATAAGCATCTGCGACTAAAATTTGACTTGCCAGGTAAGTGTTCAAGGTAGGATTGAACTCTTGGATAGTCAAGGTCCATCTGGCTAACCTTCCAGTAGGTTGTTTGTTCCGAATAAAGGTATCAGTGGAGCATGGTCTGTCAAGGCATGAACAGAGGTACTGATAAATAATGTCTCAGAAGTGCTTTAACCCTTTGAGGGTCACAGGCCCTCTCCAAACTCGTTCTCAGGGTCGCTAAATTTCAAAAAAAAATTATTTTCTTTGAAAAATAGTTTTTTTCAAAAAATATAGGCTAAACAAAAATTTTACTCAATACTTATTCGAGATATGGGGGCGTGAAGTTTGCCAAAATTGAACAACATCTGTTAACATCGCCGACTCCCGCCCCCGATTTCTATTTACTTTTTATGTACTATTTTCAATTATTTTTCAATTTTTCTTTTCTGAGTAACTTTATGGCCTCTGAGGCCAACATGATCAGTATTTTGTGTTATTTCTTTTCAATACTACACAAAAAAGGGCGTAAACACTGTTGTCATTATTTTGTTTACAAAAATATTTACAAAACAAACATATGAAATGTTGCTTATTACTTTTTTTCTATATTTTATATACACATATACAGTCACAGGAATGTTTCTAGAAGTTCTGCAGCCTGTGGAACTCTTTGAAACATGGTGTCATCACAGTGTGTTTTACATTCCTCACACAAACGAGTGTCTCTAGTTGTTGTGGGCGTTTTTTATGTGAACAGGCGTAACACCTCTTCTGGGCCTTTTTCTTGAAAGCAGTGAGGCACTTTCCCAGGAAGTGATCACCATGCTTCAGCAGCAGGTAGTTGTTGATAATTTGGTGGGCGTCAATTCAGGTGTTGTTCCTTGGTACTTGAATACTATTTGTCTGATGACAGACAAACAGAATTTCAGTACTGTGGTCTGTTTCTGGTCCTCATCTTATACATATTATAACATTGGGCATGGAAATGTCCAGAAGATGGAAAAAGGTTTGATACCATTAACTCTTGAACACAATCAGCAAACCAATCTGCATGTCACATTTGTCCACTGACATGTTGAAGGTGTAATCAATCACAGCTGCAGGTTTTGGGATGGGTTCATTGCTCTCTCTCTGCCTCCACTGTCTGCCATTTTCATTAGGTGAATTGATACAACAGTGACATCCGTTTGTCATGCCCCCAAAATGCCATGATGTCATTGGCAAAACGCCTGCACTCACCTCTCGAGTGCCAGCGCCAAACCTGGGCATATGTTTCCGATTTGCACGCACTGTCCCACACAATCTGTCATGTTCACTCGAAAAAATCACTAGTGGGGGCGTACCAGTTATCTGTATATAATATATGCCCCTTACCAAGGTATGGTTCTATCATTGTTCTAACCACATCACCTGAGATGCCCAATAACTTCCTGGTATTTTGCAATGTATAACTTCCATTTACACAATAATATCCAATACCAGACCACTGTAACAATCACAAAGCACAAACAAGTTTATCCCAAAAAGCATTTCCTCTTGCTTGGTATGTACTGCTGAAAGAAGTCTTCCTTTGAACAGAATCAAAGACTCGTCAATTACAAGCCTTCCTGTAGGGATAAAATGCGTCTGAATTTCTTTTCAGATACACAAACAATTCCTAATCTTATATAACCTGTCAGTTCTGTCAGGCCTGGTTTTTTTCTGAGAAATGAAGCATACGAACATTAGCACAAATCAATTCACTGGCATTATACACTGAAACCTGGGGTTGCAATCAGGCAGTCTGTTGACCAGATGATTTCACTTTGTGCTTATAAAATTGGCATAAGCATTATTGGGGCAAGAAAAGATACATCTCAGCCACAGTTGCCTCCTTCCACTGGGTAGACGGATTTGGTGAAAGTAAGTGTTTGCCATGGTTTGCTGTAGTATGTGTTGCTTTCATGACAATACTTTCCATCAGTGGTTCAAAGAATAACTAAACATTCCAGTTCAGTGGCATTGTTCCCAAGTGTCAAGATGGCCATATTCCACTTTGGCTGTCATCAAACTGGTAGGCATTTGGAACAAATTGACAGCTTCCTGCCAATCCCAGGTGCGGTCTGCTGGTGGGTACTGGACAATGCCCAGGTGGTTGTGGTTGTGGAGGTTGTGGTTGTGGAGGCTGGTGGTGGGTGGGTGGGGATGGTGGCCTTGTTGTAGATCAGCTGAGGCAGCGGCATGGGTGGCAGTGTGGGTGCAGCATGGCCACTGCTGGTGCCTCACCCCCCGGCATCACTCCACCACGCATTTTCCATCCAATTGAAACAGTATCATTGTCTTTTTCACTCTCTGTTCCTGTTGTACAGCCACAGGATGACCCGAGATGCACCCCTTTCCTTTGGGAATAGCATATGGCACACTACCAGAGCGCATATATTGTCGTATATACTGACACTTCACTGGGGAATATTGCACTTCACTATCACTACTGGAACTAGTTTGAAGAGCTTGTAGTTCATATTCACTATCACTATCATCACCCATGCTCTCATCTGAGTCTGGGTTTTGGGGGAAAATAGAAGTTTCCTCTTGATTCTGGTACAACTGAAGGTGAACAAGACGCCTAGCACCAGAGGTGGAAGGCTGAGGTCATCTGGTTTTCCTCACTATTACCAATATTATGGTCATTAGTTTGGGCAAAACCTCACCAAAACCTTGAAACTCATCTTCACTGGACTTCCATCTGTATTAGAACTGTCACTGGGGAAAAAAAAGTGTCCCATCGCTGAGGAGTGAGGAGCTTCACGCAAGGCATGGTGGACATTGTTTACTAAGATGGTGTTCCACAATGCACCTTGGGTCCAGATTTTTCTACCGCAAACCACCACAGACCCATTCTCTCACTGTAGGCCTACCAGCGTTTCCCTGGATTTGATGGGCTTTGAATGGGGCGTCTAGACGCAAAACCCCCGGCGTAAGGCGTACTAGTAAGTCCGAACCCTCAAAGGTTAAGGACCATCTCTTTCTAAGCTTCTGCTCAGTTACTGTAATTACGTCCAGCCTTTGTAAGGACCCTGGGAAATGCAACTCTGTAGGTTTCCATCAGTCTTCTGAGCTGTACGGCACCTTTCCAATAGAACTAGCATCAGTTGTCAGATAGAAAGGGGTTAGAAAAATCTGGAAATTTCAAAATTAGAGCAGATGTTAGCTTTTCTTTTTAGAGTTTGGTGCTCTTTCTGACGGAAAGGGCTAAATGAAAGACACCTTTCTAAACAACTCAAAGGAAGGGTATGGAAAAAAAAATTTTTCAATGAAAGATCTATAAAAAACCCGCTAAGCCCACAAAGGATCTTGGCAAACAGCAGTTTTGGGGGTTGGAAAATTTAGTACTGCAGTTACTTTACTTTGGTCAGTCCTAACCCTCTAGGAGTGACTCGTGACCAAGAAACTTAATTTCTGATCTGAAAATTGACATTTAGACAGTTTGATCTTTAAATTGGCTTCTTCAAGCTACCAAATACTACATCAAGTCTTTTCAAGTTGTACCACGTTTTTAGACATGACAATTACGCATCTAAGTACACCATAGGTGCATTACCTATGAGACCTCTAAAGATATTAGTCATGAGCCTTGAGAATGTGATAGGGGGGATCGAATCCAAAGGCCATACGGAGGAAGTGATAATGACCTGTAGGAGTGAGAAAGAGTTAGATCTTGGCTGTCCTCGTGAAGAGGACTTGCCAAAACCTTTACAAGTCCATGGTGAAAAGAAATTTGTTATTCCAATGTTACGTAAAAAAATCACCCAGTACAGGAAGTGGGGAAACGATCTGGAATAGTTTTGCATTTAACTTCCTAAAGTCAAATTTGTTCCTACAGAATATGTAATAGTTAGTCCATTTCAGACCCCAAAACATACACGTACAAACGCACTTACATAAATACACTTCATAATTGGTCGCATTCAAGTGATCGTTATACGGGGTCCACTGATACATCTAGGTTTTTCTCTTTTCTAAATAGCTCTTGTTCTTCTTTATTTCTTCATTGTCCCTGGAAGTAGAAAAGAATCTTTCCCCAAGCCATGTGTGTCGTTGAGGCACTAAAATGCTGGGAGCAATGGGTAAGCAACCCTTCTCCTGTAGACATTTACTAAAAAAAGAAAACTTTATAAAACTGGGATGCTTGAATGTGTGGATGTAGTGCAGATGACAAGAAACAGATGATTGCTGATGTTATGAATGAAAAGAAGTTGGATGTCCCGGCCTAGCTAAACAAAGCTGAAGGGGGGAGGGAGTTTGGGGGGAAATAAATGGATTAAATCTGGAGTATCTGGAGAGTTAGAGCAAAGGAAGGGTAGCAAAAGTTGAAGATCAGTTATGGAAGGAGAAAAGAGAAAATGAATGTGTAAATTCAAGAATTGTGTGGGTTAAAGTAAGGTTGGATGCAAAAAGGGGCATAATAAGCTGTATGCCCCGGTGAGAGAGGAATGTAGAGGGGAAGTGAGATTTTGGAGATGTTAAGTGAAGGTATAGGAACCTTTGAACCAAGTCAGAGAGTAATTGTAGGGGACCTGAATGCTAAAGTAGGAGAAACTTTTAAAAGAGGGTGTGGTAGGTAGGTTTGGGTGCCAGGTGTAAATGTTGGCCCCTTTGATTGAATTTTGTATAGAAAGGGGTTTAGTTATAGGTAATACATAATTAAAAAGAGGATAAATAAGTATACAAGATATGACGTAGGGCGAAATGACAGTAGTTTGTTGGATTATGTTTTTAGATAAAAGACTGTTGAGTAGACTTCAGGATGTACATGTTTATAGAGGGCCACAGATATATCAGATCACTTTTAGCTGTAGCTACACTGAGAGTAAAGTATGGATACAAGGAGAATAGAAGCATCAGGAAGAGAGAGGTGAAGGTTTATAAACTAAAAGAGGAGGCAGTTGGGGTAAGATATAAACAGCTATTGGAGGATAGATGGCTAATGAGAACATGGGAATGGTGTAAGAGGTATGGAGTAGGTTTAAAATGTAGTGTTAGAGGTTCAGCAGGTTTGGGTTACAAGAAAGTGGGTGGGGGGAAGAGGAGTGATTGGTGGAATGATGACGAAAAAGGGAGAGTAGTAAGGAGAAAAAGTTAGCATATCAGAAATTTTTCAAAGTAGAAGTGATGCAGGAGGAAGAGTATATGGAAAAAAAGAGAGGGGTTTAAAGAGAGTTGTGAAGCATTTAAAAGTGAGCAAAGGGAGGAGTGGTGAGATGTTATCAACAAATTTTGTTGAGAAAATAAGAAAATTTTTTGGAGTGAGATTAACAATTTAAAGGGAAGCCTAGAGAACAAATGGATTTGTCAGTTAAAAAAGAGAGGAGAGTTATTAAATGGAGAGTTAGAGGTACTGGGAAGATGGGGGGAATTTTTTGGGGAATTGTTAAATGTTGATGAAGATGGGAGCTGTGATTTGTGTATGGGGAAAGGAGGAATAACATCTTGTAGGAGTGGGGAAAGAGCCAGTTAAGTGTGGGGGAATTTCGGAGGCAGTAGGTAAAATGAAAGGGTTAGTAAGGCGCCGGGATTGATGGGATAAAGATAGAAATGTTAAAAGCAGGTGGGGATATAGTTTTGAGTAGTTGGTCAATTTTTTAATAAATGTATGGAAGAGGGTAAGGTACCTAGGATTGGTAGAGAGATATAGTTCCTTTGTATAAAGGCAAAGGGGACAAAAGAGAGTGCAAAAATTATAGGGGATAAGTCTGTTGAGTATCCTTTGGGAAAGTGTATGGTATTATTGAAAGAATTAAAGTAAGATGGAGAATAGGATGCAGATGAACAAGGAGGCTTTAGGAAAGGTAGGGGTGTGTGGCCCCAGGTGTTTACAGTGAAACATATGGGAACAGTATTTGATAAGGCTAAAGAGGTTTTGTGGCATTTATGGATTTGGAAAAGGCATATGACAGGTGGATAGGGGGCATGTGGCAGTGAAGAGTTATTACAAGGATAGTGGGGCCCTCTTAGAGTATGTAGGAAAGAGGGAGATTATTTCCCAGTAAAAGTGGGTTTTAGACAAGGATGTGTGATGTCACCGGTTGTTTAGTATATTTATAGTTTGGGTAAGAGAAATAAATGTGGGGGTCTTGGCAAGAGGCGGAGTTAAGAAAAGAATCTCACATTGGGAGTTGTCACAGTTTGCTGATGACACTGTGCTTTTGGGAGATTCTGAAGAGAAGTTGCAGAGGTTGGTGGATGAATTTGGTTGGGTATGCAAAAAAAAAAATTAAAACTAATACAGGAAAGAGTAAGGTTGTGAGGATAACAAAAAGATTAGGTGATGAAAGATTGGATATCAGATTGGAGGGGAAGTAGGGGGGAGGTGAATGTATTCAGATATTTGGAGTGGGCGTGCGCGGATGGGTCTGTGAAAGATGAGGTGAATCATAGAATTGATGGGGGGAAAAGGGTGAGGGGTGCATTTTGGAGTCTCTGGAGACAAAGAACTTTGCCCTTTGGAGGCAAAAGAGGAAATGTTTGAGAGTATAGTTTACCAACACTCTTATATGGGTGTGAAGCATGGGTGATGAATGTTGCAGCGGGGAAAAGGCTGGAGGCAGTGGAGATGTCATGTCTGGGGGGCAATTTTGGTGTGAATACTGTATAATGCAGAGAATTCGTAGTTTGGAAGTTAGGAGGAGGTGCGGGATTACCAAAAATGTGTCCAGAGGGCTGAGGAAGGGTTTTTGAGGTGGTTGGACATGAGAGAAATGACTTCAAGAGTGTATCAATCTGTAGTGGAAGGAGGGCAGGATAGAGGTCGGGCCCAGGTAAGGTTGGAGGGGGTAAAGGAGGTTTTTGTGTGCGAGGGCTTGGGCTTCGCAGGCATGCGTGGCGTGTTTGATAGGAGTGAATGGAGGCAAAGGGTTTTTTAATACTTGACGTGCTGTTGGAGTGTGAGCAAAGTAACATTTATGAAGGGTTCAGGAAATGGCAGGCCGGACTTGAGTCCGGGGAGATGGAAGTACATCCTACTCGGGAGGTTTAATGTTCAGTTTAAAACTGTTGTGTAAACACCTTCCAAGAAGTGATGGAGTGAATGATGGTGAAAGTTTTTCTTTTGGCCTCCTGCCTTGGTAGGAATCGCCAGTGTGTTAATAATAAAAAAAAATAATGTATAATAATAATATATAATAATAATGTACTACATATAATAATTAAAATAATAAAGGTTTGAAAGTCAAAAGATCAATGTTTACCAAACAAAGAGGAGCTGTTGTGGCCACCTCCCACCTGTTACATAATGACATATTTTATTCATTCTTGAGTATATATCGTGTTTCTATGTTTTTATATTGTGTGTTATGTCATATTAGATGAACTGTGACATATAAATGCGTATAGATGATATTAGCAATTATTCATGAAGAATTTTCCCCGGTGTCCAGACAAACTTTCGTCCACACCCCGTACTGCAATACCACTAAAATAAATGACATATTTTATTCTTTTCTAGAGTATATATCATGTTCCTATGTTATTCATATTGTTTGTTATGTCATACTAGATGAACTGTGATAGATAAATAAGCAGTATAGATGATATTACTAAATTATTCATGAAGTATTTTGCCGGTCTCCAGACAAACTCGTCCACCACAACACTTCATACCACTACATGAATGAAAATTTATTCATTTTAGAGTATATATCAGGTTTCTATGTTATTTATATTGTTTATTTGTAAATATTAGATGAAGGATAGAAAATAAGCCGAGAGTTGATATTAGCGAAATTATTGAAGTACAAAAATTCCATGAATGGATTTTGCATTTCAATTAATTTAAATTAGGAAAATTGATTCTGCAAACGAGCAAACAGTTCAAACAATATGAATGGATTAAACTCAGTAGAGGTTCCACTGTTGTGTATATATATTATAGAAACAGAAGGAAGGAAAGAAAGAATGAAGAAAGAAAGGTAGGAAGGAATGATGACACGGGACCATTTACCTAAAATAACTACCCAACACAACTGTCTGCTACTACTCTGAAGAAAACTTCTCAGACGAGATGTTTCATATGTGCACATAGAAAAAAAAATCACGAAAACAGACACTCGTTTTATGTGTGAGAGTGTAAAACACCATTGTGTATGACACCATGTTCTCAAAGAGTTCCACAAGCTGCAGAACTTCTAGGAACATATCTAGTGGTGTCATACATTTGTATATATATTATAGAACAGTAGTAATTAACATATTTTGTACTGCTTGTTTGTGTAAACAAGTTTTGTAAACAGTATATTGATAATTATGTTTTTGCACTTATTGTGTTGTATACAGATTGTATATATATACATTGAACCTTACCTTGGTCTCACAGGCACATAAGTTACCTGAAAAAATAAAGTAGTGGAAAAGTAAGAAACCTTCAAATGGGAGTAAAAAAGTTCACCAGGTGAGTGGCATTCACCACTGTTGCCATATGTGGCTCATTTCTGTGAACTATACACCTCTATCGTGTATCTCAGTTAGTAATGATCACAATTTTTTGTAGGCTTAAAACACTCAGTAAAATAATCCTAACATTTTGATAAGAAAATTTTTTTTATTTTCGAATATTTTTGACAGAATGACAGTTTCAGAAATGGGAAGCTCGACAGTCAAAGGGTTAAACTGACAGAAAATAGGTGTGTGTGTGTGCGTGCGTGTGTGTGTGTGTGTGTGTGTGTGTGTGTGTGTGTGTGTACTCACTAGTTGTACTCACCTAGTTGAGGTTGCGGGTCGAGTCAGGCTCCTGGCCGCCTCTTCACTGATCGCTACTGGTCACTCTCCTGAGCCGTGAGGCTTTATCATACCTCTGCTTAAAGCTATGTATGGATCCTGCCTCCACTACTTCGCCCCAAACTATTCCACTTACTGACTACTCTGTGGCTGAAGAAATACTTCCTAACATCCCTGATTCATCTGTGTCTTTAGCTTCCAACTGTGTCCCCTTGTTACTGTGTCCAATCTCTGGAACATCCTGTCTTTGTCCACCTTGTCAATTCCTCTCAGTATTTTGTATGTTGTTATCATGTCCCCATCTCCCTGTGTGTGTGTGTGTGTGTGTGTGTGTGTGTGTGTGTGCTCACCTATTTGTGGTTGCAGGGTCGAGTCATAGCTCCTGGCCCGCCTCTTCACTGATTGCTACTAGGTCCTCTTTCTCCTGTCCATGAGCTTTATCTACTCGTCTTAAAACTATGTATGGCTCCTCCTCCACTACGTTATTTCTAGACTATTCAACTGCCAGACAACTCTTTGACTGAAGAAATACTTCCTAATATCTCTCTGACTCATCTGTGTCTTCAACTTCCAATTGTGACCTCTTGTTTCTGTGTCCCATCTCTGGAACATCCTGTCTTTGCCCACCTTGTGTGTTTGTGTGTGTGTGTGTGTGTGTGTGTGTGTGTGTGTGTGTGTGTGTGTGTGTGTGTGTGTGTGTGTGTGTGTGTTTGTGTGTGCATACTCACCTATTTATACTCACCTATTTGTGGTTGCAGGGTCGAGTCATAGCTCCTGGCCCCGCCTCTTCACTGATTGCTACTAGGTCCTCTCCCTGCCCCATGAGCTTTATCATACCGCCTTAAAACTATGTATGGTTCCCGCCTCCACTACGCACTTTCTAGGCTATTCCACGGCCTGACTACTCTATGACTGAAGAAAAATTTCTTAACATCCCTTTGATTCATCTGAGTCTTCAACTTCCTGCATCTGTGTCCCTTCTCTGGAACATCCCGTCTTTGTCCACCTTGTCTATTCGCGCAGTATTTTATATGTTGTTATCATGTCTCCCTGACCCTCCTGTCCTCCAGTGTCGTCAGGCCGATTTCCCTCAACCTTTCTTCATAGGACAATCCCCGTAGCTCTGGGACTAGTCTTGTTGCAAACCTTTGCACCTTCCCTAATTTCTTGATGTGCTTGACTAGGTGTGGATTCCAAACTGGTGCTGCATGCTAAAGTATGGGCCTGACGTAAATGGTATACAGAGTCTTGAACGAATCCTTGCTGAGGTATCGGAACGCTATCCGTAGGTTTGCCAGGCGCCCGTATGCTGCAGCAGTTATCTGATTGATGTGCGCCTCAGGAGATATGCTCGGTGTTATACTCACCCCAGATCTTTTTCCTTGAGTGAGGTTTGCAGACTTTGGCCATCTACACTATATTATGTCTGTGGTCTTCTTTGCCCTTCCCCAATCTTCATGACTTTGCACTTGGCAGGGTTAAATTCTAAGAGCCAGTTGCTGGACCAGGCTTGTAGCCTGTCCAGGTCACTGTAGTCCTGCCTGATCCTCATCCGATTTGATTCTTCTCATTAACTTCACATCATCTGCAAACAAGGACACTTCTGAGTCTATCCTTCCATGTGTGCATGTGTGTTTGTTTGTGTGTGTGTGTGAAACAAATAGATTATAGCACAAGGGATGAAAGTGGCAAAAATTTCCATGATACCTCATGATTATGTTCAGAAGGCATTGTTCATCATATAGTTATTAATAAAGCAAATGAATTGGTCAACAAAGAGAGGAGGTAGAGGCAGCAAGTGACTAACAGACTTAGCCACATACAAGGTGTAAATTATTCCATACCAATAGTCAATGGATGGCTGGTGGAGAGGCAGTGTATGTCAGAGATAATTTAAACTGTTGCATTAGTCAAAATAAAAGCGGAAGTGATGGACACTGATCTATTTGGCTACTGTTTCTCAAGGATGTGAAATGCTAATTTTGGGTGTGATTCCCAGGCCCAAACTTTAATTGGGAACATGGTAAATTCATATGGGACAAAATTACTGAAGGCATCTAGATAGAAAAATGTATGTTAATGGGAGATTTTGACAGGGACTCTGAGTCTGGCAACTTTGATGTTATCCAGGATTGTTTTTAAAACATTTTGTGACATAATTAACCCTTTGACTGTTTTGGTCGTATATATATGTCTTATGCACCACTGTTTCTGCGTATTTATGCATAAATTCTAGTGGCTTCAAATCAAGTGGGGAGAAAGCTGGTCAGCTACATGTGAGAGAATGGGTCTGTGTGGTCAGTGTGCACCACATAAAAAATCCTGCAGCACTCAGTGCATAATGAGAAAAAACTGACTTTTTGGATTAAACGCCAACTTTGGGTGTATTTTCACATAGTATTTATCGTTGTATTCTCGTTTCATGGTCTCAGGTGATAAAATGGAAACATACTACAGAAATAGGATGATTTTGATTACTTTCACAATGAAAACGACCTTGAAATTGAGCTCAAAGTATCGAAATGTTCGACTTTTACCAATGTACAGGAGTAAGCAAATCACACCACACGTCCAATACACTTCAACTGGTGCACTGATATTATTTATACAGCTTTACAATAATGCAGTAGTCTGCATAAGAGTAAATTTTGTATTTTTATATGAATAAAAAATCAAAATGGAAACAATAGTAATATAAGAGGGCCTAGAGACATGACTAATGAACAGAAGATATGTTATTTTAGTTGCCAAGAATGTCTAAGTGTTTATTCTGGACCCTATTTTGAAATTGGCATCTTTTAATTTGTGTGAAATTGGCCAAATTGCCAATTTCTGACCACTATTCGCGTAGTTCAAATCGGTAAATGGAGCGGTTTCTTGTACTCAACAGATAGCAAAAATGGAGTTCTAAGGAAATAGCTATGAGTTTGGTCAACTGGACAACAGAATTGGCGAAAACAGGGCTCAAAGTCGGCAAAATCGCGAAGCGTATATGTCCGAGACCGCTAATTTTGCGGGAGCGTAATTCTGAGTTTTGACCAAATTGTACTTTTGGTGTCATTACCATCGGGAAAAGATTCTCTATCATTTCATAAGAAAAATAATTTATTTTTTCCAAAAATTTATCGACATAGAATGACAGTTTCAGAAAGGGCCTCGACAGTCAAAGGGTTAAAGGAAATAACTTGCTTGACTTTGTTCTTGCCAACAAGGAATCACTAATTAATAATTTTGAGGTTAAGGATGAGCTTGGGAAAGAGAATCAGATCACTCATTTTCAGTATATCATGGAATTTCCGTAATAACTATAATCAGTGTAGTTTGAATATTATGCAGATAATTTTTAGTTTTGAGATTAGTAGGAGGTGCATGATTTCTAAAAGTATTATCCACAGGGGTGAGGAGGGTTACTGAGGTGGTTTGCACATTTAGAGGAGGATGAGAAAATAGTTGGCTTGAGGTTGTATAAATTGTTAATGGAGGAGGGCATGGGTTATCATAGGAAAGGTTGGAGGAGAGAGAGTAAAGGATGCTTTGTATGCAGGGGTTTGGACATCCAACAGGCATGTGTGAGCATGTTAGATGAGGCATGATGGCAAGCAGTTTTGATGACTTGACATGATGTTGAGTGTGAACAAGATAACTATATGAAGAGATTCAAAGAAACTGGTTAACCAGACTTAGAGTCCTGGAGGTGGGACATACAGTACCTGCACTCTGAAGGAAGGGTGGGGATATGAAGTGTGATGGGACTTCTGAGCTGTAATGTCAGTGACTCTGGCAAGATGGTGAATGAGTGAATGATGGTGAAAGTTTTTCTTCCTTTTCAGGTCACCCTGTCTTGGTGGGAGATGATCTAGTTGAGGTCCCTGAGTCACGGCAGCTGATTTTGTGGGTAAGGTAAGATTCATCAGGAAAGCGACAATTGTTTGTGACTTAGTCTTATATGATGACCCCTGCTGGAGTTATTGGTCATCTGACTGAGGCTTTCCACTGGCTGACTGGTCCCACCCTTTAAAAATTGGTATTGTCTACTGATTTTGTGAGGCTGTGGATTAAATAAGGAGTCAACTGATATGACCTGCAAGTGATTATCCTGTGGGTTAGGTAGGTGGGGATGGTTGCCACTATGACATTTTTCAAAGCATAGTTCAAGCTGTCCAGGCAACATATGTTCCAAATAGGAAATTTGATCAAAGAAAATGACCGCAAATGGATAAATAATAAGTTAAAACATCTCATAGGCCAGAAGAGAGGCATTTACAGGTAAATCAAAGGAGAAAGGAACACTTAAGGAAGCAATATAATATTATGGAATTAAAGTCACAAGATAATCGAAGATCACCTCAAAAGGTTTCTTTCAGGTATGTATATAGAAGTAACATTTGGAGAAGATAGTCTCACATGGTTCTCAGACACATGGATTTAAACCACAAATCACTGGGCACTGATGAACTGTTCTCAGGGTTATAAATGAATGTAAGGGGGGGAATTTTAAAACCATTAGCTAGTCTTATCAACATATAACAAAAACGGATAATAAAAAGGAAATGGAAAACATGATACTTACTAAAACAGGAGACAGGTCATTAGCTTTGAATTATAGCCCAAAACCCCTAACCTCCATTGGGGGAAATTAAGGGGAATCAATTGCTGAGGCTTTTGAACTCACTTTGGGGGAATAAATTGACAATGAATCAAAACACTTTATAAAAAGGGGGCTTTCCCATCAATGAATTTACTAACATTTTCATAAGGTATTTGGGGGGTGATCACAGTATTGAATGTGATATTGTGGTTTTTTTATCATTTTTTTATCTTAAAAGATCTTGTATAATTTACTTTTTGGCTCTGATCCAGAAGATTGCATCCCCGAAAAAGCATCATAAAAAAAAAACTTTGAATTCTACAGCCAAATTCTTCTTTATTTTTGAAAAAAATGAAGGCCCTTCTTAGTACTTACTGGCAAAGCAAAATATGAAAAAATGTTTATTTTGACACTCATAAATGTAACACAAGTGTAAAAAAGGTGTGATGTAGGCAACACCCTGCAACCTGGGTTATGCTCTTTTGCAACACCCTGCAACCTGGGTTATGCTCTTATTGCAACCCCCTGAACTGGGGCCCTGCTCTTTTTACCTGCAACCTTTTAGCCTCTTTTTGCCCCCTAAAACCTGGGTTGCCTGCTCTTGTGAAACACCCTGCACCTGGGTTAGCCTGCTCTTTTGCAACACCCGAAACCTGGGTTACCCTGCTCTTTGAAACACCCTAACCGGGTTATGCCTTATTCAACCCCCTGAAACCTGGGTTAGCCGCTTTTATTGCAACACCCTGAAACCTGGGGCCCTCTCTTTTGCAACACCTGAAACCCGGGGGTTGCCTGCTCTTTTGCCAATTTCACCCCCTTGACCACAAGGACACACAAATTTGAAACTAGAACCTTTACTTTCTGTTATATCTTACCTGTGACCAGTTTTGAGGGTCTTTCCTTCAAAAAGCCTGCAAAATTTTTGGTTGACCACCATTGTTTTTTGGCTGCAGCCTGCAGGCCCAAATAGCCATCACACCCTGGTGATCCGGGAGTTTGCAGGGCCCTTCAGCTTTTGAAAACTTGTTAATTTCCTTGTTTTTAGCATTTGGGAGGATTTAAGAAACTTTTACCCACATGTTGACAGTGTTCTTTTGTTCCCCCTGCCTCCTCTTCCTTCAGCTCCTCATTGGGTTTTTTTACACCTTTCTCCTATATCTTTCCTCCAGTAAGTTTTTTGCTTTTGCAGATTAAAAGGCTCTTTAAATAACTTTATGAATTTTTTTAGGTTCTCTTCTCTATTTCAGAGAGAAAAATCTTTGTTTTAATCATTTAAATAGTTTAGGTGTTTTATTGATTCTGTGTGGGCAGACAAAACCCCTGTGTATTTCAACCTTTTGCCTTTGAAACCTCCTCAATGGAAATTCGTGGGCAGTGGGAAACTCTTGATCCAAAATTGGGTATGATCTCCCCTGGATTGGCCTGATTGCCTCCCATGTCCCAAGGGTCATCGGGGCCCGGGTACAGTGTTCTTCCTAAAAAAAATAAAGAATAATTTTTGGGTTTTATTATTCTTGAGTGCGAAGGAACTTTTTTGGGGGATTCAAAAAGCCAGTTGCTAGATTTTAATCCGGTTTTTTGCTTTACTGATTGCTTTAATATTGTGTTTTAAAAATGGGTCCATCAGAGTTATTAACATGGGCCCAATTTCCCCTTTTTACTACAACTAAAATGCAGATTTTAACTCCCTTGACTTTCAAACCCCAATCCCAGGTGTCTCCTGGTGTCTAAATTTAAAAAAAAAAAAAAATTTTTTTCTTTTGAAATGATAAAAATCTTTTCCCCCTTGTAATGACACCAAAAAAAAGAAATTTTATGGGAAAAAATACGGAATGCCCCGTGAAGTTGCGACCTCAGTGATATTTACAAATCTGCCTTTCCCCCCTTTGAGCCCCATTTTCCCGCAAATTAGTTGTTCCCGCGACCAAACTCATGCTATTTCTTTAGAACTCCATTTTTCATCGACTGAGTACGAAACTGCCCATTTAGATTTCAACTCCCCAAAAACGTCCCGAAATTTAATTTCCAATTTCCAAAATTAAAAAAAAACAATTTCAAAATAATCCAGAATGAAAATGGGGATTCCTGGCTCTAAAATAACATTCTCCCTTTTTCATCATCAATCTCCACGCCCCCCTGATATTACTCTTGTTTTTTTTTGAATTTTTTTTCAAACAAAAAAAAAGATTTATGTTTTGCAGACTATGAAATATGTAATAAGCAAAAAATTCAACCCATTCATGACTGCATATTAGAATGGTACTTGACATTTTTGGACAATGACATCATTTTTTTACTTTTAACATCTGCAAAAATCAAACATTTCCCCCATGAGTCCATTTCCCGGTTCTTTTTTATAAAAAACCAATCAAAATACCTCTATTTCTATAATATATTTTCCATTCTATCAAATGAGACCAAGAAAAGGAATACAACCATAAATACTATAAAAAGCCACAAAAAGGGGATTTTAATTAAAAAATGGTTGGGGTTTTTTTTTCCCAAAAT